>NC_053390.1:814050508-814076972 GCF_905171765.1 Bufo bufo
ACACAGCACATTTAACCCCATTCTCCCCACCACTTACAAGTCAGCAGAAATGCTGTGGTCCGATTTGTTAGCACAGCCTTGTAGTTACGACAAGCTATGTGTTAACAAACGAACGGTGTTGAACAAGGCCTCCAAACGGCTTCGGATGCAAGCCAAACTTGTGCATACATTTGAGGTTAGCATCTGCAGGCCAAAGGAAGTTGCGCTGGTGTCTCGGTCAACGTAGACAATTCCTCCGAACATTCACTGCCAATGCTGTGCCAGTATTTCGGACCAGGTTTCGGCATTGCAGGCACAGCTGGCAGAGAATGTGCAGTCTACTGTTGACCGAGAGGCACAGGTGGCTAGGATAGAGTCACAGTTAGTAGAGCTGGCAGAGGCAGAAGGAGGAAATTGAGCTAAGCTGACCAGTCTTATACTGATGTCAATGCCTTTAAGGAGCGTCTGCCTCTACTGACGTGACGGTAGCCAAATTGAAGGCTGAGGTTGCTGTAAGGTCCCAGCTAATGTCCTGGCATGCAACAGGTTATCACCAATTTGGTGCTGGCCCTTTCTTTTTCCGTAAAGTCAGGGTCGGAATCTCCCAAAACTTTGCCCTGTTAGGGGAAAAAGGGGGGGGGAGTAGTCTGTGACCGTCAAATCATCAGATCAAGCCGGTCCAGACTGACAGAGATTTTTCCCTGACTTCGGAAAAAGAACTGTTTTGAAGAGTGCGTCCCTGAGAATGAACAATTCAGGAGAAGGGAACACAGCTGGCAGTGTAGACCACCCTGGGCCATGCAGAGCAAACATCAATGTTTTGCATGTGGTGGCCTAGGTCACATAGCGAGACACTGCAAAACACATAGGAACATAACACCCAGGACAGGAAACCAAGTCACGTGTTTTAATGTGGGAACAAGGACACATGGCAAGGAATTGCCCATGTGCAAATAATTGCAATGTGTCCAACAGTAGTATTAGCCAGGTAACAAATTCCGAAAGGGTGTCTTCCAGCAACATCTGTTGTCCTGGAGTCAGGGTCTGCAGTCCACCCCCATTAGGGCCCTAATCACTTACCGCTCCACTCTGCTGTCGGGGTCTATCTTTGATGGACCTCTACAGCATAGGTCCAGGCTGATCTCCCATCTGGCTGTAGCGTGAAGCCACCTCGTCGAGGGACGTCCCCCTCGGACACATAAACTTTGGCAAGCAAGGTATTTTCAGGCACAGTTAACTCGCAGTCTTCAACATTGAGGCAGCATACAGGCACACATCCATCCTTCACAATAGCAAGGGCCCGGTTTTCCTTCTGGTAAGGGGGGCTCGATCAGGACCTCCAGTACATTCAGTTGTCGTCCAGCCACCACCGGCAGCATCAATATTTCTTCTTGTTGAGGCGGGATCTTCACCGGGGTTCTCTGCGGCACCTTCATGTGTCAAATGGGCCGACCGGACATGTGCTCTTTCGCAGACTACAGCTCCTCACCCTCTGCTGTAGAAACTTCTGGATCGGCCGGTGTGTGGTGGCCCGTTGCCAATACTTTGGCCTTTCTTTGGCATACAGTTCATGGTCTAGATCTCTCACCACATTCATACCTAGCGTCATGTCCATTCCTCTACGGGACGAATGGTCCACCAGCACGACCCCATTCTTATTGACGTCTTGCCCAAACAGTCAGATCCGAATCCAGACTATTCCTTGCACATCCATCTCTCTGTTATTGGCAGCTGTCAGCCTGATAACGCTACCATCTTCCGGTTCCATCAAATGCCCAAAGTGTCTCTCGAAGAATTCCAGAGGGATAGGGGTGCACTCTGACCTGTATCAACTAGGCAGCGTACTCTCTGGCCTTCCTAACTCAATTCCATAACTGGGCTGCTGGCATATAGTTTGTGCTTCTTGCGCATGGGGCTTAGCTTATGGTGTACCTCCGCAGAACGCCCAGCTACTGTGGCGGTCGGAAGTTTAACGTTGGCTCGGACTTCATCTGTACCGGGCACTCTCTGGCCATATGGCCGTACTGTCGACAAGCCCAGCAGAGGGGCTCTATTTCGACGAGCCCCAGCACCTGAGTTATCCTGGATGGAGTGGCTCAGGGTGCTGGGGTCATTTCCAGAGGCCAGGGCGATCCTGCCTTAATCTGGGACAACTCCAGCCAAAGTTCTCTCAATTCTGTCTTCAGGGTCTGGATCGCATCCTTTAAGGGCTCTGAGTCTTCAGACCCTGATCGGCCTCCTGTTGCATGGGTCCTACTCACTACTTTCTCTGCGAAAGGGATGTGCTCTTCCTCTCTCTCCACGGCTAGGTAGACGCTGTAGAACGTCATGTCAGCTGTCATCCATGTCATCACTTGCAATTTGTCCTGTAAGAACTTGTTGGAGAGCCCCACTATGAACTGCTCTCATAGTAGCCGGGTCCACCTCCCAGAAGACTCCCATGGACTCTGAGTCTCGCCACTGTATTTAAATTAACATCTACTGTAGGGTGTTGGAGTACTGCATAAGGGGTCTCGTGCTCTCGCTGTAGACAGTTGAAGTGGCTCTGCAACTACACTTTAGCACGTTCCCACTGGCTCCATCCAGTCGGGAGAATATTTTTCTCTAGGGGTGTCTCTCTCGGATTAAGGCCTTACCATCACTGTCTGTCTGACGTCACACTCTAGAGCCCAGAACGCAACCTCTGGCCCGCAGCTCGGGGGTAAGGTTAAATACCTGTCATTTAATACCGTAAAATTTGTGCAGGAGTCGCAATAGCGCCCTCACGGGGTTGTACCCTACTGAGGCTGCCATGGCAAGGAAAGGCTGTATCGGTGGCACTGGGGGCCGGTTGTTCCAGCGGTGTAGCGGCAAGCTGGCCTTGCATTGGCGCACCCAGAGCTAGTCCTGGGCTGGCTCCGTTGGAAGGTCTCCCACCACGTTCCCATCCATACCGGTCACTGTATCCTGCCGACTACGCCAAGTAGTAAGCCGTGTACTGGGGTGGGCTCCCCAGGTTACACGAAGTCACGAACGAAGAAAGCAACTCCAACACCAGCTTTGCCAAACAGTATTCTACTTGTCGTTTAAGTATTCTACTTAAACGACAAATGCTGGTAACTAGGGATGAGCGTACCCGTGGGTGTTCGGGTTCACGGGTACGGCCGGACTTCGGGTCAAAGTTTGGGTTCAGGACCCGGACTTGACCTGAACTCGAACCCCATTGAAGTCAATGGGGACCTGAACTTTGGTGCACTAAAATGCCTGTAAAATAGTCATACTAAGGGCTAGAGGGTTTCAAAAGGAAGCAAAATGGGAGTTAGAGCAGGACGGTTGCCCTGCAAACAAATGTGGATAGGGAAATTACTTTAAAAAAACATAGAATAGAAGAAAAGAAAAAATTATAATCTTGAACTAGGAGGAGGAGGTCAAAGTGGAGTAGGAGGTTGAGGAGGCGGTGGACGTGGTGGTGTAGGTGGAAGCGGTGGTGGAGGAGGAGGTAGCCAACCCTGTTTTTGTTGTTTTTTATTCATATATTTTTTCCTTTATTTATTTTTTATTTATTTATTTTTATAAATTTGGGAAGACCCCAAAACTTTTGGAAATAGAAAAGAGAATGAAAAGAGAAAGTACGCTGGAGTATAACAATGGGTGCAGCCGATATACTTGTCTACTGAGCACAAGGTACGGACAAGTCCTGTGGGATCCATGCCTGGTTAATTTTTATGAACGTGAGGTTGTTCACGTTGGCTGTGGACAGGCAGCTGCGCTTGTCTGTGATTACCTCCCCCCCCCCCCCCCGCCGTACTAAACACATGTTCAGACAATACACTGGCCAGCACCTCCAAGTAGTAAAGGGCAAGCTCAGGCCATGTGCCCAATTTGGAGACTCAGAAGTTGATTAGGGCCGACACATCAGTCAGTACGTGTAGGCATGTGTAAATGTACTGTTCCACCATGTTGCTGAAATGCAGCCTCCTGCTAAGACGTTCCATATCAGCTGGTGGTGCTGGTTGTTGTGGCATGCTGACAAAGCTTTTCCACATTTTGGCTATGTTAACCCTCACTTCTGAGGTGCTGGGGGTGCCCCAGCTACGTTGGGGACTTCTTCCTCCTACTCCTCTGGCTTCGCCTTGTGCTTCCACTGAGCCCCCGCTGTCAGGTGTGAATTTCATCAGCAGCATGTCTACCAGCGTGCGCTTGTACTCACACATCTTCTGATCACGCTCCAGTGATGGAATTAAGGACAGAACATTGGTCTTGTAGCGGTGATCCAACAGGGTGGCGACCCAGTAATCAGCACTGGTTATAATGTGGGCAACTCGGCAGTTATTGCGCAGGCACTGCAGCATGTAGTCACTCATGTGTGCTAAGCTGCCCAGAGGCAACGACAAGCTGACCTCTGTGGGAGGTGTATCGTCTGTGTCCTCTGTATACCCCCAGCCATGCTCCATTGATGCCCATAAGCAGCTTTGGGTGCCACTCTGCTGTGAACACGGCTCCTCATCATCATCATCATCCTCCTCCTCATCCTGCAGGACTGTGCCCTGGCTGGACAGTTGTGTACCTGGCCTCTGTTGGTGCAGGAAGCCACCATCCGAGCCACTTGTGAATGACTGGCCTGATAAACGTGGAAATGATCCAACTTCGTCCTCCATTTTTTCTCCTCTGCTACATCCTCTTCCATCATCGCCCGAAGTGTTTTTTTCAAGGAGACATAGAAGTGGGATAGTAACGCTGAGGACTGCGTCAGTGGTACTGGCCATGTTGGTGGAGTACTCGAAACAGCGCAACACGGCACACACTTCCCGCATGGAGGCCCACTCGTTGGTGGTGAAATTGTGCTGTTCCGCAGAGCGACTCACCCTTGTGTGCTGCAGCTGAAACTCCACTATCGCCAGCTGCTGCTCGCACAGTCTCTCCAGCATGTGCAAGGTGGAGTTCCACCTTGTGGGTACGTTGCATATGAGGCGGTGAGTGGGAAGGCCAAAGTTACGCTGCAGTGCAGACAGGCAAGCAGCAGACGGGTGAGAATGCCGAAAGTGCACACAGACGGCCCGCACTGTCTGCAGCAGCTCTGACATATCGGATAGAGTTGAGCGGACACCTGGAAGTTCGGGTTCGGCCGAACTTCGCAAAAAAGTTTGAGTTCGGAACCCGAACTTGACCCCGAACCCCATTGAAGTCAATGGGGACCCGAACTTTGTAGCACTAAAATGGCTCTAAAAAAGTCATGGAAAGGGCTAGAGTGCTGCAAAAAGCAGCAAAATGTGGTTAGGAGCATGGCAATTGCTCTGCAAACAAATGTGGATAGGGAAATGACTTAAAATAACATAAAATATGTAAAAATAAAAAATTATAATCTTGATCTAGGAAGAGGAGGTCCATATGGAGTAGAAGGTTGAGGGGACGGTGGATGTGGCGGTGTAGGTGGAAGTGGCGGTGGAGAAGGAGAAGGTAGCCAACGCTGTTTATTTATTTATTTTTGTTTTGTTTAAATTTGGGTAGACCCCAAAACATTGGGAAATATAAAAAATAAAACAAAGACAAAGTGCACTGGAGTACAACAATGGCTGGGTGAGGCCAGGGTACATGTCTATTCCGCACAAGGTACGGACAAGTCTTGTGGGATCCCTGCCTGGTTCATTTTAATGAACGTCAGCTTGTCCACATTGGCTGTGGCCAGACGGATGCGCTCGTCTATGATAACCCCCTCCTGCTGTGCTGAACAAATGCTCAGACAATACACTGGCTGCAGGGCAGGCCAGCACCTCCAAGGCGTAAAGGGCAAGCTCTGGCCATGTGCCCAATTTGGAGACCCGAAGTTGAAATGCTGCCGCCTGCTAAGATGTTTCATATCAGCTGGTGGTGCTGGTTGTTGTGGCGTGCTGACAAATCTTTTCCACATTTCGGCCATGCTAACCCTGCCTTCTGAGGTGCTGGCGGTGCCCCAGCTGCGTTGGCGACCTCTTCCTTCTCCTCTGCCTTGTGCTTTGACTGTGCCCCCGCTGTCAGGTGGGAATGCCATCAGCAGGAAGTCTACCAGCGTGCGCTTGTACTCGCGCATTCTCCACCTCGTCATCCTCCAGAACTGTGCCCTGGCTGGACAATAGTGTACCTGGCGTATGTTGGTGCAGGAACCAACCCTCAGAGCCACTTGTGAATGAATGACCTGAAACCCGTGTAAATGATCCCTCTTCCTCCTCCTGTGCCACATCCTCTTCCATCATCGCCCAAAGCGTTTTTTCAAGGAGGCATAGAAGTGGGATAGTAACAATGCGAACGGCGTTATCGGCACTGGCCATGTTGGTGGAGTACTCGAAACAGCGCAACAAGGCACACAGGTCTCGCATGGAGGCCCACTCATTGGTGGTGAAGTGGTGCAGTTCTGCAGAATTTCTGCACCACCAAATTCAGCACATGCGCCAGGCAAGGGATGTGCGTCAAACCGGCTAGTCCCAGAGCTGCTACGAGATTTCGTCTATTATCGCACACCATTAGGCCGGGCTTAAGGGCTCACTGGCACCAACCACTCATCGGTCTGTTGTTCCATGCCCATCCACAGCTCCTGCGCAGTGTGGGGTTTGTCCCCCAAACAGATAAGTTCCAAATTTGCTTGATGTTGTTTACCACTGGTTGTGCTGAAGTTGGTGGTGAAGGTGTTACGCTGACCGGATGAGGAAGCGGAGTAGGAGGAGGAAGCAACAGGAGGCAAAGAGAAACGCTCTGAAATCCTCGGTGGTGGAAGGACATGCGCCAAACTGCTATCCGCCTCAGGCCCAGCCGCCACTGCATTTACCCAGTGTGCTGTTAGGGAGATATAACGTCCCTGACCGTGCTTACTGGTCCACATATCCGTAGTTAGGTGGATCTTGCCACAGATGGCGTTGCACAGTGCACACCTGATTTTGTCCCCCCACTTGGTTGTGCAGGGAATGGATGGCTCGCCTGGAAAAGTAGTGGCGGCTGGGCACAACGTACTGTGGGACAGCCACCGCAATCAGATTTTTAAAACTGTCCGTGTTCACCAGACGGAATGACAGCATTTCAAAGGCCAGGAATTTGGAAATGCTGGCATTCAGGGCCATGGATCGCGGGTGGGTAGGGGGATACTTCCTCTTTCACTTCAGTGTTTGGGAGATAGACAGCTGAAAGCTTCCGTGGGACATTGTGGAGATGCTTGGTGACCGAGGTGGAGGCGTTGCTGGCACATCCTCTGTTTGCGGTGTGGCAGGTGCCACTATCACTTCAGAGGTGGATGAAGAGTCTGAGACTGCAGCAGAAGAGGAAGCAGGAGGAGCCAGAGACCTTTCTTGGTTTATGAGGTGTTTACTCCACTGCAGCTCATGCTTTGTACTTAGATGCCTGGTCATGCAGGTTGTGCTCAAGTTTAAAACGTTTATGCCTCGCTTCAGGCTCTGATTGCACAGCGTGCAAACCACTCGTGTCTTGTCGTCAGCACATTGTCTGAAGAACTGCCACGCCAGGGAACTCCTTGGAGCTGGCTTTGGTGTGCTCGGTCCCTTGGTGCGGTGGGCAGTAGCAGGCATAATGTCTAGGGGACGGCCGCTCCGCTTTTGCACCCTGCTCCCTCTTTTTCTGTGCTGGTGGCTCTGTGCGACCACCACCTCTTCCTCCGAACTACACAGGTCACTCGCATGACCTTGATTCCATGTGGGGTCGAGGACCTCATCATCCTCCATATCATCTTCCACCCAGTCTTCACTCCTGCCCTCCTTGTCGGTCTGCACACTGCAGAAAGCCACAGCAGTTGGCACCTGTTTTTCGTCATCATCCGAGACGTGCTGCGGTGGTACTCCCAAGTACTCATCCTGAAACATAAGTGGTTGGGCATGGGTGCACTCAATCTCTTCCACTTCTGGGGCAAGGCTATGTGGATGGCCCTGGGAAACCCTGCTAGCAGAGTTATCAAAAAGCAGAGACTGCTGCATGACTTGGGGCTCATGAAGCAGGCATTGGCTATTCGTTCAGTCCTATAAGCCTACCCATCCCATAACCTCCACCCCTCACCCTAACCCATATAAATAAACACACCACACCACTGCTTGGATTTAATCGGCCACAGCAGCCGTTTATTAAATAAATACAACATAAATATAACATGAGTTAACCCCTGACGAGGGAGGTCCTAGAAGCCCCAATAACTTTATAAACACTGGAACACCTGCGTCTCCATCTTGCCCCCAGCCGTTGAACCCAGCTCGGAGGCAGCAACTAATGGACGCGTAATTAGTTCCTACCAGCTCCTCAATGAGAGTCCAGCCCCTCCCGCGGGGCCCTCCCATCCTGAGGTACCACCATATTTCACCACTTCAAGGACCTCCCCCGCCTCCACGACTGCCGCGACATATAACAACACCAACCCTCACATCTTCCACTTTCAATAGGGTCGGGCGGGTGGGCGATTCAGTCTCCTGGCCAGCACTGCTTTCACTTCCGCCTTCTTCCTCCTTCTCACCTCTGGCCACGCCCCCCGTCGCCCTAGCAACTCCCGCCTCACCTCCGCTCCCGCCCCCACTCACCACTGACCCTTTCCTCACCAGTCCTGCCCTGCCAAGCCTCTTCATGAACGTCCTCCCCCAGCGCTGCACTCCTTGTCCGGACTGACTTGAAGCAGGCATTGGCTATTCGTTCAGTCCTATAAGCCTACCCATCCCATAACCTCCACCCCTCACCCTAACCCATATAAATAAACACACCACACCACTGCTTGGATTTAATCGGCCACAGCAGCCGTTTATTAAATAAATACAACATAAATATAACATGAGCTAACCCCTGACGAGGGAGGTCCTAGAAGCCCCAATAACTTTATAAACACTGGAACACCTGCGTCTCCATCTTGCCCCCAGCCGTTGAACCCAGCTCGGAGGCAGCAACTGATGGACGCGTAATTAGTTCCTACCAGCTCCTCAATGAGAGTCCAGCCCCTCCCGCGGGGCCCTCCCATCCTCAGGTACCACCATATTTCACCACTTCAAGGACCTCCCCCGCCTCCGAGAACGCGCAGCTTGACTACCTCAACCCTGCGCGTCCCTCCACATCCGCAAAGCTATCTCCACTCCACTCTGGAGCCCCAGAGCCCACAAATCCGTACCTACCGCATTCAGGTGCACTCCATCTGCTCTCCAAAACGCACCCTCACCCTTCTCCAATACCTCATGCCGCACCACCACACCACCATTCCTTGCCATAAAACGGCCCACCGCTCTGTTTACCTTTATCCTAGCCTTATTAAGGCTCTCCACTGACCTCGCACCTCTCCACGCCTTCCGCGGCACAATGTCAGACCAGACAATGATCACCCCCGGAAACAACGCCCAAATCTTGAGTAAGTCAAACTTGACATCCCGAACCAATTCCCTAAACGGACGCTTTCCTAAATCATTCCCCCCCACATGCAAAACCAACACATCAGGAGGACGATCTAAACAAACGAAATGATGCACCTCCCGCAACACTCCGCCCCACAACATACCTCTGACGCCTAACCACCTGACCGTAGCCAACTCCGGACTCACACCCAACTGCCGCCCACTCGGCCTCACATCCGCTCTGATCGCACCCCAGAACACATAGGAGTGCCCCAAAATCCACACCAACGCCGCCATCATTCGACCTGTGAACACAAAAGAACAAAATCAACATCACCTACCTACATCCTTACTCTACAACAATGCAGGCCGCAGATACGATTTAAAACGAACCGACTCCCAACGCCCAATCCTCCTAATCACCTCCTCACTGGCGCCCAACCTGGCTGCCTCAGTTGCCGCACCAATTCTGAATGAATGCCCAGAATAATCTTTGACCGGCACCCCCAAAACCTTTAAACATTTTTTAAAGACCGCCAGAAACTGAAACCTAGACAAAAAGGAACCGTCCTCATGCCTCAAAAACGGGACCTCGTTCCTCTGCAGACTCGCGCCATGCGATCCCGCACACCTCACCGGGCACATACTACACCCCGGCACTGCAAACAACGTAAAACGCTGCCCCCTACCCTCCTGATCCGTCTTTGACCTGCGAATCCGGACATGCAACCTATCCCCCACCCACTCAATATCCTCACTCCTAAGGCCCCCCGCTCTCCTAACACTATCACACACCAACTCCCCCAAGCGGAAAGCCCCAAAAAACGCCAAAGCAAACGCAGCCTTAAACAGCCCCAGCTCCCACCCTGAACTACAAACACCACTCAACTTATCACCCATTTGCACCAACAACTCAAAAGACACCGGCCTCCGACAGTCCGGCACCCTGCCTGCACCCCTACGCCAACCCTTCAAAACCTGTCGCACCAAAAAACTCTTAGTCAAATCAGGTAACCTCCGCCACTTAAAACCAAACGCTATACCTGAAATAAGATGATTCACCTTTGACACCGACCACCCCTCGCTCTTCAACTGCCCCAACAACATCAACAACCGCACATCACCATCCACTCCACCAGCACCCCAAGTCCCATTCCACGCCTCCCAGGTCGTCCACGCCTTACCATACTCCCTCCAAGTACCCGGACTCAACGAATCCCTCAACAACCCCATCACTTCTCCTCCAGGATCGCCCACAGCCACGACGGACACTCCAGACCCTCCACCTCCGCTTCTGGCGCAAGAAGCCGGAACCGCTCCCACTGTAAACGAGAAAGAGAATCCGCCACTGAATTAGCCACTCCAGCCACATGTTCCGCCACCAACCACACGTTAATCGACAAACATCGCAATACCAAAAACTGTAACAGCCTAACCACCGGCGGGGAAGATGCGGACAAACTCTTGATAGCCTGAACCACCCCCAAATTGTCACAATGAAAGCGCACCTTCCTATTTTCCAATTTCTCGCCCCACAACACCACCGCCATTACAATGGGAAAAAGTTCTAACAAGGCCATGTTTTTTACCCACCCACGACTTACCCACGACTCTGGCCACACGCCTGCACACCATTGTCCCTGGCAATAGGCCCCAAAACCCACCCCCCCTGACGCGTCTGTATATAACTCAAAATCCACGCTATTACACAACTCCGCCATCACCAAAGACCTACCATTGTACTGACCCAAAAACTCCGCCCACACCCTCAGATCCCCTTTTAACTCTTTACGTAACCTGATAAAATGATACGGCACCGATACCCCCGCCGTAGCCGCGGCCAATCTTCTACAAAAAATTCTACCCATAGGCATAATTTGACACGCAAAATTCAATTTACCTAACAATGACTGCAACTCCCGCAACCTAATCTTCTCCCTCCCAATGGCCCTATCAATCTCCTGACGCAAATCCACCAACTTATCCTAGGGAAGCCTACACTCCGTATCTATAACAATCCCCAAAAAACACAATTCCGTCACCGGACCCAACGTCTTCTCCTGCGCCAACGGTACCCCAAAGCGCGCAAAAACCGACTGCACTGTATGCAGCAACAAAGAACAAACCCGTGAATTCGCAGGCCCTAAACATAAAAAAAATCGTCTAAATAATGGATAACGGATGAACAACCTGAAACTTCCACCACTACCCATTCCAAAAATGAGCTAAAGGTCTCAAAATACGCACACGAAAGAGAGCAGCCCATCGGCAAGCACCTATCCACAAAATATTCCCCATCCCAAAAACAACCCAACAATCCCATGCTCTCTATGTGTACCGGAAGCAAGCGAAAAGCCGCCTCCACATCAACCTTAGCCATCAATGCCCCCCGCCCCAACCGCCTCACCCATTTTACAGCCGCATCAAATGAAGTGTAGACCACCGAACAAAGTTCAGGATCTATACCATCATTGACCGACGCACCTTTCGGGTAAGACAAGTGATGAATGAGCCGAAACTTGTTCGGCTCTTTCTTCGGCACTACCCCCAGCGGAGACACCCTCAACCCCCCAATCGGCGGCTCCTTGAATGGACCCGCCATCCGCCCCAACTCCACTTCCTTCCTCAACTTCTCCGTCACTACTTCCGCGTGAAATAGCGCAGACCTAAGATTCTTATGAACCATAGGCCCCGCCGTAACAACCGATGGAATCCGAAAACCAAACCTAAAACCATCCCCCAACAAACCAGCCGCAACCCGATCCGGGTATCTATCTAGGAACACCTGCATCTCTTCCACCCGCACCGGCGTCCGTCCCTTTTCCAGAACCATCACCCCCCTTATTCCTTCCCCCTTTGAAACAACGGTTAGCTCCATGAGCTCCCCCACACCCCGTGCACTCGTGCTTAAATTTGCACTTGGCCCCAAATATGCAATTTCCTTCGTTGAAAAGGAAACACAACCCTTTTGCCGATGCCGCTGCCAACGCCCCCGGGGATGATCCCCCGGACTCCCCCCGAAAGGACTGCCCAGCCCTAGGAGGCGCCGTCACCCTCAACCACAACCCAATATCCTTATGATCCCACCGGATATCAGGCCTCACCGCCTTACGCTGCCGGAACTGCTCATCGTACCTGAGCCAGCCCACCCCCCCATAAACCCTATAAGCCTCCCCAATAGCGTCCTGGTAGCAAAAAAGCGCCGAACAACATTCCGGAGCCCTTTCCCCAATGACACTTGCTAATATGGCAAACGCCTGAAGCCAATTAGCAAAAGTACGTGGGATCAAACGGTGCCGCCGCTTCTCCTCCTCCTCCTTTTTTCCCTCGTCCTTCTTACCCCTATCCAAATTAAACCTTTCTAATGGGAGCAGCGAGAATATCTCCACGTACTTACCTTTCCAAATCTTTTCCCTCACCTCTTGCTTCAAATGAGCCCCCAGCGGCCCCTCAAAGCACACATACACCTCCCCACGAGCCCTATCATCTAACCTCTGCCCCTCCCCTTCTCCACCAGCCTGCGTCTCCACTGACACCGACCCCAACCCCGCCGCAACCCCTTGCGCACCAGCCCCTGACCCCGGCACCACTCCCCACCCAGGCAACGGAGACCCCCCGCCAGCTCCCATACCTGACAACCATCCCGCCAATCCCCCCAAAAACTGCCCCAAACCCTTACCAAAATCCCCCATGGTCCCCCCCCCCACCAACCGGGAGACCCTGCGCTAACATGGAGCCCCAAGCAATCTCACCAGGCACCACGGGCGCTGTGACTCCCGCTGCCGTAGATCCTGACTCCTGCCGCACGGACACTGCCCCATCAAAGCTCCTGGACGTCGACGGTTGCTCCTCCTGGACCACTTGCACGACCCTCTGCACCACACTGGCCGGACACCGGGACGAGACCGCGGCCTCCACCACTGCAAGGGGACCTTCTTCCACGCTGCTCAAATCTTCTCTGGACCTGCGCTGGTATTCGTCCTCCACCAGCGCAGTCCGAGGAACCCGGACATCATCAAACAGCCGAGTGGACCGCCCGCTAAAGGAGGGACTGGGCCGGTCCACCGTACCTGGTCCCGAATCCAGCTGCACAGCCGCAGGGAGCGGGGGAAGGGGCGTCCCACTCCTCACAGGGCCCCGCCGTGTATCGGGATTCCTCCCACGGCGAGAGCGGCTCGCAGAAGGCTGAGCGGCCGCTCTCCGCCGCCGAGGGTCCACAGGGGGGCTCCCTACTTGGCGCCGGGCCCGGGGTGTGACTTCAGGGCTTAGGCTCGCCGGTGGAATACTCCGCCGTGGCCGGGCAGCCCGAACATTAGGGGTAGCCACAGGAGCAGGTGAAACTATGCATGCACCAACCTGCTCCTGCAGCCAGCCAGGCCCCCGCACCTCCGCTTCTCTCCTCAACCTCTCCAACATCTCCACTGTCATCACAGGCGCCGACATGCTGCAGTCCGTCCGATTCAGTCTCCTGGCCAGCACTGCTTTCACTTCCGCCTTCTTCCTCCTTCTCACCTCTGGCCACACCCCCCGTTGCCCTAGCAACTACCGCCTCACCTCCGCTCCCGCCCCCACTCACCACTGACCCTTTCCTCACCAGTCCTGCCCTGCCAAGCCTCTTCATGAACGTCCTCCCCCACCGCTGCGCTCCTTGTCCGGACTGACTGACTGCTTGGCTGATTTGCAAGGGGGTGAGGTGAAAGTCTGATGGCCATGGCTTGCAGGTCCCAACTCTGATCTTTCAGCAGGGGACTGGGTGGGAGACAATGTGAAGGAACTGGAGGCACTGTCAGCCACTGAATCTACTGTACTATCGCCTGTACTTGTTCTGGCCTCACCATCCATAGAGCCACATTTGTGCCAACCAAATAACGCTGAAGGTTCTGTCGCCTACTCGCACCTGAGGAAGTTTGTGTGTATCTGGCACAGATCGACCACGTCCTCTCCCTGCAACAGGAGCTCCATCAACTCCAGCAGCACTACGACCAGGACCACGTCCCTTATTTGACACTCTCCTCATTCTTTGCGTTCACCCACCAAACTAACAGATGGTTTATGTCAGGCGACAATGCAACCACCAATAGTGAACAATTAAGTTCACTGACAGTAAGGCTGTGCCGGTGTCATAAAGAAAAAAATATTTCTTGAGGTCACACAACAGTGTGACAGGCGAATTTAATACAATTACTTCACAGTCACAAAAAATTTGAATTTGTCAACCAACAATGTAACAGTAGTAATGACTGGTTTTATTGGACTGTCAGAAATGCAACGCTGGCTGCAAATGTACTATATAGCACAAAAAGGGTATTTTTATCAACCATCAATGTAACAGCGGTATTTAACAGTTTTATTGGACTGTCAGAAATGTAGCACAGGCCGCAAAGGTACTTTATGGGAAAAAAAAAAATGATTTTTTCACCCAAAGTGAAACAGATGGATTTACTGATTTTATTTCACTATCAGATTTGCAGTGCAGACCGCAAAGGTACTTTATGGGGAAAAAAAATATGATTTTTTCACTCACAATGAAACAGATGGACTTAACTGATTTTCTTTCACTATCACAAATGCAGTGCAGGGCGCAAATGTACTTTTTAGCAAAAAAATAATAATAAGTTGTCCCCCCAGAATCTAATAGATGTATTTACTGAATTGATTACACTCACATATGCAGCACAGCGGTACTTTAAAAAATGTGAATATGTCACCCCCTGGGTCCCTGAACTCACAGACGGATTACCTATATTATTTTCCCTTCCCCTGGCACATATGCAGTGCAGGTGCACTTAAAAAATGGGTATATGATGCCCACTGAACTAAAAGAACAGGATTAAATTATTGTCCCTGGAACATATGCAGTGCTGGTGCACTGAACTTACACAAAATGGCCGCCGACATGCACCTAACTAACAGACGGATAAAACATATTTTTCTGTGTCACTGGGCTCAGGGCAGGGTACAAAAATGTTGCATTGCACCCACACAAAAAAATCAGTTAACAAGGTCTGATATCAGATTCTTTCCTATTCTCTCCCTCACAGCAGCAGCATCCTCTCCCTACACTAATCAGAGCAGAGTGACGTGCAGAGCTACGTGACTCCAGCTTATATAGAGGCTGGGTCACATGCTACACTGGCCAATCACAGCCATGCCATTAGTAGGCATGGCTGTGATGGCTTCTAAGGGCACACGAGTTAAACGCTTGTTGATTGGCTGCCCTGCAGCCTTTCAAAAAGCGCCATTAAAATCGCCAAATACCGAACTCGAACCCAAACTTTTACTGAAATGTTCAGTTTCGGGTCCGGGGTCAAAAAATCCTAAAGTTCGGTACTTTACAGTTTGGGTTCGCTCAACCCTAGTGGAGACCATAGGAGAAAGCTGTTGGCCAGGGAAACGTACTGGATTTTCATGTTAGAAACTAGTGCCCCAAATGATCTAAATAAAGACAGAATGTAATTTATTATTATTAGATTAATTTATATTAGTAGGATATTTTATCATCATATAATATGCACTTTATTGTAGGGTGAGCAGTGATAGACGTCATTTTCAAAGTTATCATGTATATGAAGTATTGTTTTTTCATTATAGGCGTCTTTACCTCCTCCACCTCTCCTTGAATAATTAGTCGTGAACCTGTGGAGACCTAATGATATTCATCTGATCATGTATGTGTTTACTGCTCTCCTGACCCGTCTGCTGATGATTGTCAGTTCTCTACTAGAGAGAAAGGGAGAAAACTAGGTAGAAGCCTGTCAGTCATCAGCAGGTGGGCGGGAGAGCAGGAGATTATGAATAACCATGACTCTTCTCAGGTGGCCGGGACTCTTTTCCAGGCCCAGTCTGAAATGATTGTGATGTTGGTTCTTGGCAACCAATTACCTTTAGGGTCCATTCACACATCCGTTGTTTCTTTCCTGATCTGTTCCGTTTTTTGCAGAACAGATCTGGACCAGATCTGGAGCCATTCATTTTCAATGGGTCCTGAAAAAAAACGGACAGCTCAATGTCTGATTTTTTTTCAGGACCCATTGAAAATGAATGGGTCCAGATCTGGTCCAGATCTGTTCCGCAAAAAACTGAACAGATCAGGAAAGAAACAACGGACGTGTGAATGGACCCTTAGCTGATGTGTCACACATCGCTGAAATCAGCATTTCTGTCACTACGTTATACTGCCCTCAGTACGGTCAGCATAAAGTTGATGACAGGTTCCCTTTAATCCTGGGTTGGAGCAGGTAAGGGAGTTTTTCTTCCCTATATCTATTTATCCTGCAAGATATGATATTGCAACAGTCTTTTAGGGGACCAGTGGAAAGGGACAGCGGACATTAACCCCATAAGGACCCTGCCATTTTTTACCTTAAAGGGGTTGGCCACTTTGTTAGCACTTATTACAACTGTAAAGAAAGTAGGGAGATATTACACTTACTAATAGATCTTCTTAAGCAGATCTGCCTGGTTTTCCTGCTATTGGCAGCCACGCCCCCTCCTGTCCTGCTCTCACCACGCCCCCTCCTGTCCTGCTCTCACCACGCCCCCTCCTGTCCTGCTCTCACCACGTCCCCTCCTGTCCTGCTCTCACCACGCCCCCTCCTGTCCTGCTCTCACCACGCCCCCTCCTGTCCTGCTCTCACCACGCCCCCTCCTGTCCTGCTCTCACCACGTCCCCTCCTGTCCTGCTCTCACCACGCCCCCTCCCGCCCTGCTCTCACCACGCCCCCTCCCGTCCTGCTCTCACCACGCCCCTCCCGTCCTGCTCTCACCACGCCCCCTCCCGTCCTGCTCTCACCACGCCCCTCCCGTCCTGCTCTCACCACGCCCCCTCCTGTCCTGCTCTCACCACGCCCCCTCCTGTCCTGCTCTCACCACGCCCCCTCCTGTCCTGCTCTCACCACGCCCCCTCCCGTCCTGCTTTCACCACGCCCCCTCCTGTCCTGCCCTCACCACGCCCCCTCCTGTCCTGCTCTCACCACGCCCCCTCTTGCCCTGTTATCAGCACGCCCCCTCCCATCCTGCTCTCACCACACCCCCTCCTGTCCTGCTCTCACCACGCCCCCTCCTGTCCTGCTCTCACCACGCCCCCTCCCATCCTGCTCTCACCACGCCCCCTCTTGTCCTGCTCTCACCACGCCCCCTCCCATCCTGCTCTCACCACGCCCCCTCTTGTCCTGCTCTCACCACGCCCCCTCTTGCCCTGCTATCACCACGCCCCCTCCTGTCCTGCTCTCACCACGTCCCCTCCTGTCCTGCTCTCACCACGTCCCCTCCTGTCCTGCTCTCACCACGCCCCCTCCCGCCCTGCTCTCACCACGCCCCCTCCCGTCCTGCTCTCACCACGCCCCTCCCGTCCTGCTCTCACCACGCCCCTCCCGTCCTGCTCTCACCACGCCCCTCCCGTCCTGCTCTCACCACGCCCCCTCCTGTCCTGCTCTCACCACGCCCCCTCCTGTCCTGCTCTCACCACGCCCCCTCTTGTCCTGCTCTCACCACGCCCCCTCCCCTCCTGCTCTCACCACGCCCCCTCTTGTCCTGCTCTCACCACGCCCCCTCTTGCCCTGCTATCACCACGCCCCCTCCCATCCTGCTCTCACCATGCCCCCTCCCGTCCTGCTCTCACCACGCCCCCTCCTGTCCTGCTCTCACCACGCCCCCTCTTGTCCTGCTCTCACCATGCCCCCTCCCGTCCTGCTCTCACCACGCCCCCTCCTGTCCTGCTCTCACCACGCCCCCTCCTGTCCTGCTCTCACCACGCCCCCTCCTGTCCTGCTCTCACCACGCCCCCTCCTGTCCTGCTCTCACCACGCCCCCTCCCGTCCTGCTCTCACCACGCCCCCTCTTGCCCTGCTATCACCACGCCCCCTCCCATCCTGCTCTCACCACGCCCCCTCCTGTCCTGCTCTCACCACGCCCCCTCCCATCCTGCCCTCACCACGCCCCCTCCTGTCCTGCTCTCACAGCTGCCTGTCTCGTCCATAGCTGCAGGTGCCATGGAGGAGCAAACCCGTCCATGCCTGAAGGAGTGTGCTGCTCCCTGGGTCCTAAAGCACCCTGCTTGTACCAGATGTGCTTTCCTCCTGTGACTGACACTCCTGGCTGTGCAGGGCTGGAGGGGTTGCGCAGGAAGATTCAAGCAGAAACTTTTACAGGAGAAAGGGAGACTGAGGAGAAGCTGTGATGGCTGATGGAAGCTGACTGTCTCTAGACTCCATCCACTCTGTCTCCTGTACTGAGAGGCTACTGCTGTATGTGAGGATGTAGCAGAGCCAGGAAGGTGCTGTGGAACACAAACTGTGAGCAATCCCAGAGTCTGTCCTGTTTATGGCCCCTCTGCTGTGTGTTCTTATCACAGACATGTGTATTACAGCCAGACCAAGAGTTTAACCCCTTCTGAGCTGTCAATATGGTTGAGGTCAGTGATATCAGCAGCAGTCACTGGTCTCATCTGTAAATGTGTGCCCTCTCCTTCCTGCACACTGTATATAGCGATATGTGACCCCACCACTGTATAGAGATGTGTGACCCTCTGTATACAGTGATATGTGACCCCCACCACTGTATACTGTATATAGAGATGTGTGACCCTCTGTATACTGTATGCAGTGATATGTGACCCCTACCGCCACCACTGTATACTGTATATAGAGATGTGTGACCCTCTGTATACAGTGATATGTGACCCCCACCACTGTATACTGTATATAGAGATGTGTGACCCTCTGTATACTGTATGCAGTGATATGTGACCCCTACCGCCACCACTGTATACTGTATATAGATATGTGTGACCCTCTGTATGCAGTGATATGTGACCCCCACCACTGTATACTGTATATAGATATGTGTGACCCTCTGTATGCAGTGATATGTGACCCCCACCACTGTATACTGTATATAGAGATGTGTGACCCTCTGTATACAGTGATATGTGACCCCCACCACTGTATACTGTATATAGAGATGTGTGACCCTCTGTATACTGTATGCAGTGATATGTGACCCCTACCGCCACCACTGTATACTGTATATAGAGATGTGTGACCCTCTGTATACAGTGATATGTGACCCCCACCACTGTATACTGTATATAGAGATGTGTGACCCTCTGTATACTGTATGCAGTGATATGTGACCCCTACCGCCACCACTGTATACTGTATATAGAGATGTGTGACCCTCTGTATGCAGTGATATGTGACCCCTACCGCCACCACTGTATACTGTATATAGATATGTGTGACCCTCTGTATGCAGTGATATGTGACCGCCACCACCACTGTATGCTGTATATAGAGATGTGTGACCCTCTGTATACTCAGGGCCGTCTTCAATATTGATTGGACCCTGGGCAAAAATTTACTTGGGCCCCCTGGATCCCGCCTTCCCACACCCTAGCAGGCAATCACGCCCTCCACCACAAGACACACACAAAAAATCCACACATCTGGTAGAGTCCAGTGAATGACTGTAAATACTTCCAGTTCTGAAGACTCCAGCGCTCAGGATCAGTGCTCTGGGCAGCTGGGCTCAGGCTGGAAGTGGGCACCGCTCTGCAGGAAGGAGACCAGGGCTCGGCTCACCCTAGTGTTACAGTGCACCCAGCACCCCACAGTATGCAGTATAGCACCCTATAGTATACAGCAACCCACAGTATGCAGTATAGCACCCTATAGTATACAGCAACCCACAGTATGCAGTATAGCACCCTATAGTATACAGCAACCCACAGTATGCAGTATAGCACCCTATAGTATACAGCAACCCACAGTATGCAGTATAGCACCCTATAGTATACAGCACCACACAGTATGCAGTATAGCACCCCCCACTATACAGTACCCCACAGTATATAGTAGAGCAGTATAGCAGCCCACAGTATACAGCACCCCACAGTATACAACACCTCACAGTATACAGTAGAGAAGTATAGCACCTCACCGTATACAGCACCCCAAACTATACACGATACAGCACCCCACACTATACACGATACAGCACCCCACACTATACAGCCCCCCACACTATACAGTACAGCAGTATAGCACTCCACACTATACCGCACCCTCAGTATACATTATACAGACCCCCACACTATACAGGGAGTGCAGAATTATTAGGCAAGTTGTATTTTTGAGGATTAATTTTATTATTGAACAACAACCATGTTCTCAATGAACCCAAAAAACTCATTAATATCAAAGCTGAATATTTTTGGAAGTAGTTTTTAGTTTGTTTTTAGTTTTAGCTATTTTAGGGGGATATCTGTGTGTGCAGGTGACTATTACTGTGCATAATTATTAGGCAACTTAACAAAAAACAAATATATACCCATTTCAATTATTTATTTTTACCAGTGAAACCAATATAACATCTCAACATTCACAAATATACATTTCTGACATTCAAATATTGATTGGACCCTGGGCAAAAATTTACTTGGGCCCCCTGGATCCCGCCTTCCCACACCCTAGCAGGCAATCACGCCCTCCACCACAAGACACACACAAAAAATCCACACATCTGGTAGAGTCCAGTGAATGACTGTAAATACTTCCAGTTCTGAAGACTCCAGCGCTCAGGATCAGTGCTCTGGGCAGCTGGGCTCAGGCTGGAAGTGGGCACCGCTCTGCAGGAAGGAGACCAGGGCTCGGCTCACCCTAGTGTTACAGTGCACCCAGCACCCCACAGTATGCAGTATAGCACCCTATAGTATACAGCAACCCACAGTATGCAGTATAGCACCCTATAGTATACAGCAACCCACAGTATGCAGTATAGCACCCTATAGTATACAGCAACCCACAGTATGCAGTATAGCACCCTATAGTATACAGCAACCCACAGTATGCAGTATAGCACCCTATAGTATACAGCACCACACAGTATGCAGTATAGCACCCCCCACTATACAGTACCCCACAGTATATAGTAGAGCAGTATAGCAGCCCACAGTATACAGCACCCCACAGTATACAACACCTCACAGTATACAGTAGAGAAGTATAGCACCTCACCGTATACAGCACCCCAAACTATACACGATACAGCACCCCACACTATACAGCCCCCCACACTATACAGTACAGCAGTATAGCACTCCACACTATACCGCACCCTCAGTATACATTATACAGACCCCCACACTATACAGGGAGTGCAGAATTATTAGGCAAGTTGTATTTTTGAGGATTAATTTTATTATTGAACAACAACCATGTTCTCAATGAACCCAAAAAACTCATTAATATCAAAGCTGAATATTTTTGGAAGTAGTTTTTAGTTTGTTTTTAGTTTTAGCTATTTTAGGGGGATATCTGTGTGTGCAGGTGACTATTACTGTGCATAATTATTAGGCAACTTAACAAAAAACAAATATATACCCATTTCAATTATTTATTTTTACCAGTGAAACCAATATAACATCTCAACATTCACAAATATACATTTCTGACATTCAAAACAAAACAAAAACAAATCAGTGACCAATATAGCCACCTTTCTTTGCAAGGACACTCAAAAGCCTGCCATCCATGGATTCTGTCAGTGTTTTGATCTGTTCATCATCAAAATTGCGTGCAGCAGCAACCACAGCCTCCCAGACACTGTTCAGAGAGGTGTACTGTTTTCCCTCCTTGTAAATCTCACATTTGATGATGGACCACAGGTTCTCAATGGGGTTCAGATCAGGTGAACAAGGAGGCCATGTCATTAGATTTACTTCTTTTATACCCTTTCTTGCCAGCCACTGTCACTACCAGAGCTTTGGGACGTTCTCACAGCTCTGTTTCTCCACCCCTGTGATGATGTCACTACTAGAGCTGGGAGGAGTTCTCACTACTCTGTTTACTTTTGGTTTCTTTCACCACAGCTGTTTTTCATGTGTTTGATTTCCCTCTCTTTATATACCCCCTCCTCCTATGATAGGATGTGGATTATAGTTCTCACTTCAGTTGTAGCTCTTGCTTTAGTTTCTTCACTTGTAGCTATCAGTTCACTGGACCTGTGTTCTGCTGCAGCTAGCACTCCGGATATTGCCAGCCTGTCCTTGGATCCGTCTTCTCTGCGGCTGCAACACCTCCAGCTAAGTGTGCAGACATTGTTGTGTTCCTGTTTATTTTCTGACTGGATCTGAGGTGGCCACGGTTCCCTCCATATACTGAGTAGGGCACTGGTGGCCGTGCCCCTTCCACTATTGTAGGGGTTACAGGGGTCATTAGTCTTAGGCACGTGGGCATGCCTCGTTCCGCCATTTGGATCCGGGCATGTGCTTTAGCAGAATAGGGAGAGCGTTGAGGGTCGGACAGGGGTCACCCTTTATCCTCCCTAGTTCTGGGTCCAGTCAGTAGCTCTGTACTGTGTAGTTCTATTGTTGCTCACAAACATCCGTGACATTATAATCCACCAAAACCGTCCTTTTTTGACATGGATCCGCTTTCTGACCTGTTTGACCGCATGCAGGGTCTTTCTTTGGAAGTAGCGGATCTCCGTCAATCTATGACCCAGCTTCAAGCATTGGGCCCTGCTCCGGCTCATGGAGTCTGTTGCGAGCCAAAGGTCTCACTTCCGGAGACGTTCTCCGGGGGCAGTGAGAATTTTGTTCGTTTCAGAGAGGCATGCAAACTCCATTTTTGCTTGTGTCCTCACTCTTCTGGTAATCAGGAGCAGAGGGTGAGGATTGTCATTTCCCTGCTCAGGGGTAATGCTCAGACTTGGGCTTTTTCGCTGCCATCAGGGGATCCCTCCCTTCGATCCGTGGAAGGATTTTTTGTGGCCCTGGGGCAGATTTATGATGACCCGGATCGTGTTGCTCTGGCCGAATCTAACCTACGTGTTTTATGCCAGAACAAACGGTCTGCGGAGCTTTATTGTTCTGAATTTCGGAGATGGGCAGCTGATTCGGGTTGGAATGATGCTGCACTCCGGAGTCAGTTCTGTCATGGTCTCTCGGAGAGATTAAAGGATGCGTTTGCTTTCCATGAGAGACCAACGTCCTTAGAGTCTGCCATGTCATTGGCGGTACGCCTTGACAGGCGTCTAAGAAAAAGAAACGAGACCTCTCTGTCCAGCCATTGTCAGTCTAGGGGCAGTGGTGCGGACTCATTCAGTGTGCAGGGGCCTCATCCTGTCTCGCTCCCCTCTGAGGAGGAGCCCATGCAGCTAGGTCGACTTGCCCCTGATAAAAGAGGATTTAGTCCTCAGAGTATGGTCTGTTTTTGTTGTGGGGGCATAGGTCATTTGGCAAATGTTTGTCCGTCTAGGAGATTCTTGAACCGTACTAAGAGCGATAATAAGAGAAAAATCTCAAAAGGTAAATCATCAAGTTCTGCTACTTTGGGCAAAGTTGATGTAGGATTTGATGCTTTTCCTCTGACCTGCAGTTCCCGTTTTCTCCTGTCTGCCAGGGTGGCGCTAGAGAGCAAAGTCATTTCTTGTGAGATTTTTGTCGATAGTGGAGCGGCCGTCAATCTTATTGACACTCAATTTGTAGCCATGCATGGTTTTCAGGTTTGCACATTAGATAAAGATATACCTGTTTTTGCTATTGACTCTGCTCCACTCTCACAGAGATCTCTAAAGGGCATTGTTCACAATAT
Organism: Bufo bufo; assembly: GCF_905171765.1. Classification (NCBI taxonomy): domain Eukaryota; kingdom Metazoa; phylum Chordata; class Amphibia; order Anura; family Bufonidae; genus Bufo; species Bufo bufo. The sequence goes on from NC_053390.1 coordinate 814,074,396, forward strand.
CCGGCTAGCTGTAGGTGACACTCATGTGGAGGATATATCTTGTTTTGTCCTTAACGGATTGCCGTCTCCTCTAGTTTTGGGTTACCCTGGCTCACTAGACATAACCCCACTATTGATTGGCAAGGAAGGCAAATAAATGAGTGGAGTGATTTTTGTAGAGAGAATTGTCTCACAGCGACTTTTGCAGAGGTGTCTACTAAAACGCTGCCATCATTTCTCTCTGATTTCTCGGACGTGTTTTCCGAGAGCGGTGTTCAGGAGCTACCTCCTCACCGGGAGTTTGACTGTCCCCATTAACCTCATTCCCGGCGCCAAGCTGCCAAAAGCACGCCTCTACAATCTTTCACAACCGGAAAGAATCGCTATGCGAACTTACATCTCCGAGAGTCTCGATAAGGGGCATATTCGTCCCTCAAAGTCACCTGTGGCCGCGGGTTTTTTTTTTGTTAAAAAGAAAGATGGCTCTCTGAGACCTTGCCTAGATTTTAGGGAGCTGAACCGTATCACGATTCGCGATCCCTATCCCCTTCCTCTGATCCCGGACCTCTTCAATCAAATTGTTGGGGCCAAGGTGTTTTCCAAATTGGATTTGAGAGGCGCGTACAACCTGGTCAGGGTCAGAGAGGGGGATGAATGGAAAACGGCCTTTAATACCCCTGACGGGCATTTCGAGAATCTCGTTATGCCTTTCGGCCTGATGAATGCTCCGGCCGTCTTTCAGCATTTTGTTAATAGTATTTTCTATCATTTAATGGGGAAATTTGTATTGGTGTATCTTGATGATATTTTGATTTTTTCCCCTGATGTTCAGACCCATCAGGATCATCTTTTTCAGGTTCTGCAGATTCTGCGGGAAAATAAATTGTACGCCAAGCTGGAGAAATGTCTTTTTATGGTATCGGAGATTCAATTTCTGGGTTTTCTCCTCTCTGCTTCTGGTTTTCGCATGGATCCCGAGAAGGTCCGTGCTGTACTTGAGTGGGAGCTTCCTGAGAATCAGAAGGCATTGATGCGCTTTCTGGGTTTTGCGAACTATTACAGAAAGTTCATTTTGAATTATTCCTCTGTTGTCAAACCCCTCACTGACATGACAAAAAAGGGGGCGGATTTTTCCTCTTGGTCGGAGGAGGCGCTTACAGCCTTTTCTAAGATTAAAGAGAATTTTGCGTCTGTTCCCGTTTTGGTGCATCCCGATGTTTCCTTACCTTTTATTGTTGAGGTGGATGCTTCCGAGGTGGGTGTGGGTGCGGTTTTGTCCCAGGGCCCTTCCCCTGCCAAGTGGCGACCCTGTGCCTTTTTCTCTAAAAAACTCTCCCCGGCAGAGAGAAACTATGATGTGGGAGATAGGGAGTTGTTGGCCATCAAGTTGGCTTTCGAGGAATGGCGCCATTGGTTGGAGACTGAGACTGAGACTGAGACACCTGCCCGTTGTCCTTCTGGGAAGTTGTTCGTGCCTCCTGAGCTACGTCACAAACTCTTTAAGGAGCATCATGATACGGTTCTTGCTGGTCACCCCGGGAGTAGAGCCACGGTAGATCTCATTGCTCGGAGATTTTGGTGGCCGGCTCTTCGTAAGTCGGTGGAGGGTTTTGTGGCTGCTTGTGAGACGTGCGCTCGCGCTAAGGTCCCTCGTTCACGGCCTTCAGGTTCCCTTCTCCCGTTACCCATTCCTTCCCGTCCTTGGACACACCTGTCCATGGACTTTATCACGGATCTTCTCGTTCCTCGGGGAAGTCGGTGATCCTGGTGGTGGTGGACCGTTTTAGCAAGATGGCTCATTTCGTACCTTTCCCTGGTTTACCCAATGCTAAAACGTTGGCGCAAGCTTTTGTCGACCATATTGTTAAATGCACGGCATTCCCTCTGATATTGTTTCCGATAGAGGCACGCAGTTTGTGTCAGGTTCTGGAAGGCTTTCTGTTCTCGCCTGGGGGGTTCGGCTGTCCTTCTCTTCTGCTTTTCATCCGCAGTCGAATGGTCAGACTGAGCGCCTCAATCAGAATCTGGAGACATATTGCGCTGTTTTGTGGCAGAGAACCAGGAGGATTGGTGTTCATTTCTCCCTCTTGCTGAGTTTGCTCTGAACAACCGTCGTCAGGAATCTTCTGATAAGTCACCATTCTTTGGTGCATATGGGGTTCCATCGCAGTTTGGGACATTCTCGGGAGGGGCTCTTTCTGGTTTACCTGAGGAGGGAGAGATTTTCCTCGTCTTTGTCTACCATTTGGCAAAAAGAGTCAGAGTAATCTTAAAAAGATGAGTGAGAGGTATAGGCGTGTGGCTGATAAGAGACGTGTGCCTGGTCCGGACCTGAATGTGGGTGATCTGGTGTGGTTGTCCTACTAGAAACATTAAGTTGAAGGTTCCCTCCTGGAAATTGGGTCCCAAGTTTATTGGGCCTTATAAAATCTTGTCAGTCATCAATCCTGTTGCCTTCCGTCTTGATCTTCCACGGGTTTGGAAGATACATAATGTATTTCACAGATCTCTCTTAAAACCATATGTCCAGCCCACGGTACCCTCCTCTTTGCCTCCTCCTCCGATTTTGGTTGATGGCAATCTGGAGTTTGAGGTTTC
>NC_053390.1:814451698-814491594 GCF_905171765.1 Bufo bufo
AATGCTGGCGGTGCTTTCACTCTAGTGGTAGCATGAGACGGACTCTACAACCCACATAAGTGGCTCAGGTAGTGCAGCTTATCCAGGATGGCACATCAATGCGAGCTGTGGCAAGAAGGTTTGCTGTGTCTGTCAGCGTAGTGTCCAGAGCATGGAGGCGCTACCAGGAGACAGGCCAGTACATCAGGAGACGTGGAGGAGGCCGTAGGAGGGCAACAACCCAGCAGCAGGACCGCTACCTCCGCCTTTGTGCAAGGAGGAACAGGAGGAGCACTGCCAGAGCCCTGCAAAATGACCTCCAGCAGGCCACAGATGTGCATGTGTCTGCTCAAACGGTCAGAAACAGACTCCATGAGGGTGATATGAGGGCCCGACGTCCACAGGTGGGGGTTGTGCTTACAGCCCAACACCGTGCAGGACGTTTGGCATTTTCCAGAGAACACCAATATTGGCAAATTCGCCACTGGCGCCCTGTGCTCTTCACAGATGAAAGCAGGTTCACACTGAGCACATGTGACAGACAGGACAGAGTCTTGAGATGCAGTGGAGAACGTTCTGCTGCCTGCCTCCAGCATGACCGGTTTGGCATTGGGTCAGTAATGGTGTGGGGTGGCATTTCTTTGGAGGGCCACACAGCCCTCCATGTGCTCGGCAGAGGTAGCCTGACTGCCATTAGGTACCGAGATGAGATCCTCAGACCCCTTGTGAGACCATATGCTGGTGCTGTTGGCCCTGGGTTCCTCCTAATGCAAGACAATGCTAGACCTCATGTGGCTGGAGTGTGTCAGCAGTTCCTGCAAGACGAAGGCATTGATGCTATGGACTGGCCCGCCCGTTCCCCAGACCTGAATCCAATTGAGCACATCTGGGACATCATGTCTCGCTCTATCCACCAACGTCACGTTGCACCACAGACTGTCCAGGAGTTGGCAGATGCTTTAGTCCAGGTCTGGGAGGAGATTGCTCAGGAGACCGTCCGCCACCTCATCAGGAGCCTGCACAGACATTGTAGGGAGGTCATACAGGCACGTGGAGGCAACACACACTACTGAGCCTCATTTTGACTTGTTTGTAAGGACATTACATCAAAGTTGGATCAGCCTGTAGTGTGTTTTTCCACTTTAATTTTGAGGGTCACTCCAAATCCAGACCTCCATGGGTTGAAAAATTTGATTTCCATTTTTTTATTTTTGTGTGATTTTGTTGTCAGCACATTCAACTATGTAAAGAACAAAGTATTTCAGAATAATTTTTAATTAACTCAGATCTAGGATGTGTTATTTTTGTGTTCCCTTTCCTGTCTCTAGCTAAAATATATCTCTTTGTCTATCGATGAATTAAATCTAACTAGCTATTATCTCCGCAAAACTGTCCCTGCCTGACCTGGGTTGCGCAGCATTTTATATTGATGACCTAGCGATTTAAATTGATTTATATTGATGACCTATCCGAGATGAAGTGCAGTGTAATGAACAGAAACTGACGCTTGTATGGAGCGATGCCTCTTCCTTTAAACAGCTGATCGACGGGGTGCCAGTTGTCGGACCACGGGTGCCAGAGGCGGCACTCAGAGCCCTCTAGGTGGGGACCTGCACCCTTAAAAAAGTCTAAGGTGTACCAATATGCTTTAGACTTCCTGCCCTTCATCAGCACTATGAACAGCAAAGGCAGCGCACTGAATTTAGGCGGACTATTATAGCTAAATGATAAAATACATGGAATATATACTATATTGGAATGTAGTATTCAGGTTAAATTGCTGTGTTGGCACTTCACAATTAATAAGTAAGTTGTAGGGTTGCAGTTTGGGCACTCGGTATGTAAAAGATTTGCCATCACTGACCTATCCTTAGGATAGGGGATCAATATAAATTACAGCAAAACCCCGGGCTCATTTTCACCTTAAGGACTAGGCCATTTTTTCCAAATCTGATCAGTGTCACTTTATGTGTGAATAACTTTAAAACGCTTTTACTTATCCAGGCCATTCTGAGATTGTTTTTTTTTTGTCACATGTTGTACTTTATGACACTGGTAAAATGGAGTAAAAAAAAAGATTTATAAAAAAATACCAAATTTACCACCCAAAATGATCCCATTTTGGAAACTACACCCCTCAAGGTATTCAAAACTTATTTTACAAACTTTGTTAACCTATTAGGTGTTCCACAAGAATTAATAGAAAATAGAGATAACGTTTAAAAATTAAACTTTTTTGGCAGATTTTCCATTTTAATCCATTTTTTCCAGTTACAAAGCAAGTGTTAACAGCCAAACTAAACTCAATATTTATTGCCCTGATTCTGTAGTTTATAGAAACACCCCATATGTGGTCTTAAACTACTGTATGGGCATACGGCAGGGCGCAGAAGGAAAGGAACACCAGATTTTACTGGACTGGTTTATTTACAACATATCCCATTTGAAGCCCCCCTTATGCACCCTAGAGTACAAATTTCACAAAAGTGACCAAATTTTGGAAACTACACCCCTCAAGGTATTCAAAACTGATTTTACGAACTTTGTTAACCCTTTAGGTGTTCCACAAGAGTTATTGGCAAATGGAGATGAAATTTCAGAATATCTATTTTTTGGCAAATTTTCTATTTTAATCCATTTTTTCCAGTAACAAAGCAAGGGTTAACAGCCAAACTAAACTCAATATTTATTGCCCTGACTCTTTAGTTTCTAGAAACACCCCATATGTGGTTGTAAACTACTGTACGGGCACACGGCAGGGCGCAGAAGGAAAGGAACACCATATGGTTTCTGGAAGGCCGATTTTACTGGACTGGTTTATTTACACCATGTCCCATTTGAAGCCCCTTTGATGCACCCCTAGAGTAGAAACTCCACGAAAGTGACTCCATTTTGAAAACTACGGGATAAGGTGGCAGTTTAGTTGGGACTATTTTTAGGGACTGATTTTAAGACCATGCATGCACAGACACTATACAAGGATATATAGGATCTCTACAGGCCTGGATGAAGGTTGGATATACACCTTTTGTGTCAGTATACGATGCCACTGTGAGGCAATATATTCTTCCCTAGTAGTATTGCAATCATTTACAATATATAGTGTGGAGAAAACAGAAGTACACATGTGAAGTAGTGAAATATACTCACTCTGTACAGTAGAGGTATAAACACATATCATTTGAAAATGCGCAAAGATTAATAGTGTCGACATGGGCAGAAATCAGCCCGCCAATAATGATGTCTCCTTCCTGATAATATTTGTAGTCAAATTGAACTATCAGACTTGTCAGGCTACATGATGAGGTTAGTCGACCACAAAATGTACCAGGTAGAAAGAGTAATAAAATATAAGAAATAGAGTATAAGTGAGACCAATCCATAACTCGTGAGGTCTTCTCCTGCGGTCTGATCACTAATAGCGCCACATTACCTGAACACAAGGGAAATATGATGGTTTACATTTCTTCTGTGGACATTTCATTATACCACCATTGATATAAATGTTTCAACGGAATATACATCATATGCATAGATATAAATGTAACGAGTGGTGTTCCTGCCAGGTTCTCTTTGTTTTAGGGTTTTATGAGCAATGTCAATTTTATTGTCTTTTTTGCAAAGGGGAAAGGGAGAGGTTTAGATTTGTTACCTGAGACTAGAGGTCAACATGATGCTGGGGAAACATGTGGCCATGTTGGAGGATGAATGGGAGCAGCCATGCCACTTGTGAGAAGAAAGGCTCAAGGAGCGAAGCTTAAAGGGGTTGTCTCACTTCAGCAAATGTCATGTGTCATGTAGAGAAAGTTAATACAAGCCACTTTCTAATGTATTTTTACTGTCCATATTGCTTCCTTTGCTGGCTGGATTAATTTTTCCACTGCATTATACACTGCTCGTTTCTATGGTTACGACCACCCTGCAATCCAGCAGCAGCGGTCGTGATTGCACACTGTAGGCTAAAGCACTGGTCTATGCTCACTCCTGTGGTCCAGCTCCTTTTCGTACAGTGGGCAAGCACAGCCACCGCTGCTGGATTACAGGGTGGTCGTAACCATGGAAACGAGCAGTGTATAATGTAATGGAAAAATGAATCAAGCCAGCAAAGGAAGCAAAATAGACAGTAACAATCCATAAAAAAAGGGGCTTGCAATAACTTTTTCTACATGACACAACCCCTTTAAGATAAGAGGAGGTTATGGATAGGACAATCTTTAACTTTAAAAAAATATTAAAACATTATATACTGTGGGGATTTGCTCTGGTAGACAGCCTTGCAGACGCAGTATAGAAGCAACGACAACGTCTTTAACTTAAACAGTTTGGTGTTTATTCACACATAAGGATAGGCAAAACAAAAATTGAGTCTGGTGTTTGTTCACACCATGCAGCAATGCAGAAGTCCTTGGACATAGCAGAAAACCACCTGCCCTCACGCCAACAAGGTAGCAGGCCTTTACCAAGGCCCATACTCCCAGGTCTCAACACAGAGACTGACAGAGCTTCACTGTCAGAGAGGAGTAAATTCCTCTCACTTGACAGTGCTGCTTATATAGCCCAAACCAAGATCCGACCTGGAACGTGGGGAGAAGCCACCCACACTGAACTTTGGCTGCTCATAGTAAGAGCCGGCCCGGATCGGCTTTACAGCCATACTAAATATCAAAACCATATCAGCCATTTTTCTTCACTGCTGTAGGTCAGCTTTAAAGGGGCAGGGCGCTGTGGATGACACTGTTAAGAGACTGGAGTGCTGAGGAGGTGACAGTTCAGGGGGCAGGTAGGGTGGCCATTCAGGCCACCCTCTAAAGACATACTTAAAAACCCCACCCCTATGTCCCGCTAAGTCACACCCCCTCCCACACTGCAGCTGACGGGGATTGAAAAAATGAAGGTAAAAATCAACTTCTGTCAGCTGCAGGGATGGGAGGGACGGTAACTTTCTCCCTGCAGCTCACGCTCAGACAGCACAGTGCTTCTGTCTGAGAGTGAGCTGTTCTGTCCGTCCAGGCCTCTGGCCACCCTAGGGGCAGGCTGCTGTGGAGGTCACAGTTAAGGGGACGGTCCGCTAAGGAGGTCAGTGTTAAGGGGTAGATTGCTGTAGAGGCCACTGTTAAAGGGACGGGGTGTTATGGAAATCACTGTTAAGGAGATGAGGCGCTGTGGGGGTCACTAATGAAGGGGCAGCCGCTGGGGAGTTTACTGTTAAAGAGGCAGGCTGCTGTGGAGGTCACTGTGAAAAGGGCGGGATGCTGTCGAGGTCACTGTTAAAGGGGTGGGCTGCTGTGGAGGTCACTGATAAGGGGGCGGGATGCTGTGGAGGTCACTGTTAAAGGGGAGGGCACTGTGGAAGTCTCTGTTAAGGGGACATGGAACTGTGGTGGTCACAGTTAAGGGGATGGTTTGCTATGGAGGTCAGTGTTAGGGGGCTGGGTGCTGTAGAGGTCACTGTTAAAAGGGCAGGGAATTGTGGAGGTCACATTTTAATATAACAGAGCCACTGTTAAAGGGGTGGATGCTGTAGAGGTCACTGTTAAGGGAGCGGGGTACTGTGGAGGTCACTGTTAAAGGGGCGGGATGCTGTAGAGGTCACTGTGATGGAGATATCTTTTAACCTCACACACAAACATTAAATAAAATAGATGAAATATACCCATGCGAAGCCGGATCCTTCTGCTAGTGACCAATAAAATAGAACAGACATTGACCCTTTGGATAGGGCACTCACCAGCAAGACAGGGGGTACATCGGCCATAAGGTTCAGCCTGTTATCCTGCAAGTTGATCCAGATGGGGTAAGATAGTGTAGACAGAAACCTATAAGATATGGCAATGACTTATAAGATAAGGTGGGCAGGGACAAGCACTGGTGACGGATGCGCTACTATTGTACCAGTGCTCAAAGCTACTGCATATAGTTAGGGCTCCTGATCGCTTGATGAAGAAAGGTGTTGAACCTAGTATCTAGATGGATAGCCAGTTCTGAGTAGTGTTGAGCGAGAATATTTGAATAACGAATTTTAATCGCGAATCTCGGCACTAGGGAGAGCAGGGGTATATCACAGCCAAAAACTGGTGAATACCACCTAACTATGTAACAGAAATATTTGTGAAATATATTAACCTGTCTACTAGGTAGAGCAGGGGCATATCACAACCAAAAAATGGTGAATGTCATCCAACTATGTAACTGAAAAATTAGTGAATTTTATTAACCTGTCTACTAGGTAGAGCAGGGGTATATCACAGCCAAAAATTGGTGAATGTCACCTGACAATGTAACAGACAAATTAGTGAAAATTATTAACCTGTCCACTAGGTAGAGCAGGGGTATATCACAGCCAAAAATTGGTGAATGTCACTCAACTATGTAACAGAAAAATTGGTGAAATTTATTAACATGTCTACTAGGTAGAGCAGGGGTATATCACAGCCCAAAAATTCAGAATTTCACCCAAAAATGTAACAGACAAATTAGTGAAATTTGTTTACCTGTCTACTAGGTAGAGCAGGGGTATATCAGCCAAAAATTGGTGCATTTCACCAGAAAATACACTGCTCAAAAAAATAAAGGGAACACAAAAATAACACATCCTAGATCTGAATTAATTAAATATTCTTCTGAAATACTTTGTTCTTTACATAGTTGAATGTGCTGACAACAAAATCACACAAAAATAAAAAAAATGGAAATCAAAATTTTTCAACCCATGGAGGTCTGGATTTGGAGTGACCCTCAAAATTAAAGTGGAAAAACACATTACAGGCTGATCCAACTTTGATGTAATGTCCTTAAAACAAGTCAAAATGAGGCTCAGTAGTGTGTGTGGCCTCCATGTGCCTGTATGACCTCCATACAACGCCTGTGCATGCTCCTGATGAGGTGGTGGACGGTTTCCTGAGGGATCTCTTCCCAGACCTGGACTAAAGCATCTGCCAACTCCTGGACAGTCTGTGGTGCAACATGACGTTGGTGGATAGAGCGAGACATGATGTCCCAGATGTGCTCAATTGGATTCAGGTCTGGGGAACGGGCGGGCCAGTCCATGGCATCAATACCTTTGTCTTGCAGGAACTGCTGACACACTCCAGCCACATGAGGTCTAGCATTGTCTTGCATTAGGAGGAACCCAGGGCCAACCACACCAGCATATGGTCTCACAAGGGGTCTGAGGATCTCATCTCGGTACCTAATGGCAGTCAGGCTACCTCTGGCGAGCACATGGAGGGCTGTGCGGCCCTCCAAAGAAATGCCACCCCACACCATTACTGACCCAATGCCAAACTGGTCATGCTGGAGGATGTTGCAGGCAGCAGAACGTTCTCCACGGCGTCTCAAGACTCTGTCACGTCTGTCACATGTGCTCAGTGTGAACCTGCTTTCATCTGTGAAGAGCACAGAGCGCCAGTGGCGAATTTGCGAATATTGGTGTTCTCTGGAAAATGCCAAACGTCCTGCACGGTGTTGGGCTGTAAGCACAACCCCCACCTGTGGACGTCGGGCCCTCATATCACCCTCATGGAGTCTGTTTCTGACTGTTTGAGCAGACACATGCACATTTGTGGCCTGCTGGAGGTCATTTTGCAGGGCTCTGGCAGTGTTCCTCCTGTTCCTCCTTGCACAAAGGCGGAGGTAGCGGTCCTGCTGCTGGGTTGTTGCCCTCCTACGGCCTCCTCCGCGTCTCCTGATGTACTGGCCTGTCTCCTGGTAGCGCCTCCATGCTCTGGACACTACGCTGACAGACACAGAAAACCTTCTTGCCACAGCTCGCATTGATGTGCCATCCTGGATAAGCTGCACTACCTGAGCCACTTGTGTGGGTTGTAGACTCCGTCTCATGGTACCACTAGAGTGAAAGCACCGCCAGCATGCAAAAGCGAACAAAACATCAGCCAGGAAGCATAGGAACTGAGAAGTGATTTGTGGTCACCACCTGCAGAACCACTCCTTTATTGGGGGTGTCTTGCTAATTGCCTATAATTTCCACCTGTTGTCTATCCCATTTGCACAACAGCATGTGAAATTGATTGTCACTCAGTGTTGCTTCCTAAGTGGACAGTTTGATTTCACAGAAGTGTGATTGACTTGGAGTTACATTGTGTTGTTTAAGTGTTCCCTTTATTTTTCTGAGCAGTGTATAACAAACAAATTAGTGAAATGACATAAAATCAAATGAAATAAAATACGTACAAAAAATAAATAAAAAATCTTGATGTATGAGGTGGAGGTCCATTTGGAGTAGGAGGTTGAGGAGGCCGTTGACGTAGCGGTGTAGGTGGAAGCGGGGGTGGAGGAGGACGAGTTAGCCAACACTGGTTTTTGGTTTTATTTATTTTATATTTTTTTAAATTAGGGTACACCCCAAAACAGTGTGAAATATCAAAAATACAACAATGAGCAATTGCTAGTATAACAATGGCTGGGTAAGGCCGGTATACATGTCCATTCTGCACAAGGTATGGACAAGTCCTGCGGGATCCGTGCCTGGTTAAATTTAATGAACGTGAGCTTGTCCACATTGGCTGTGGACAGGCGGCTGCGCTTGTCTGTGATGACGCCCCCTGCTGTGTTAAACACACGTTCAGACAATACACTGGCTGCAGGGCAGGCCAGCACCTTCAAGGTGAAAAGCTCAGGCCAGGTGCCCAATTTGGAGACCCAGAAGCTGAAGGGGGCATACCCATCCAGTACATGTAGGCGTGTGCACACATACTGCTCCAGGTGCTGACAGGGTAATTCTCAAAAACTTAACACACACGCTACAGTGCAGATCCAAGTCTAATTCTGTGATTAAACCTATACCTGTCACCCAGCGCCTAAAAAATAGGCCTCACATTTATATTCATCCAAATCTGTACTGTTTTAGCTGGTCAAGTTAGTTTTACTGTCCGTCAAAGCACAGTTTTTGTTCTGGGTTGAAAAACAATTCCCAAATTTGCAATTCTCAAAATTAGTGGTTTCTGCTGTATCAGGCCTACTTAAATGTATCCCTAAAAGGGTATATTAGATTCAAGGTGCTGATAGGGTAATTCTCAAAAACTTAACACACACGCTACAGTGCAGATCTAATTCTGTGATTAAACGTATACCTGTCACCCAGCGCCTAAATAATAGGCCTCAAATTTATATTCAGCTAAATCTGTCATTACTGGTGTGCGTGTATTAGTGTAATACGGTACCTAAAGAGATAGCCAGATAGACTTAGTGTTAGGTGTCTGTAAAAAAAGGCCTGAATTTTAATTCAATACATTGGCCCGAATAATATTTTTCTTATTGTGGTGAACGGTAACAATGAGGAAAACATCTAGTAAGGGACGCGGACATGGTCGTGGTGGTGTTAGTGGACCCTCTTGTGCTGGGAGAGGACGTGGCCGTTCTGCCACAGCCACACGTCCTAGTGTACCAACTACCTCAGGTCCCAGTAGCCGCCAGAATTTACAGCCATATTTGGTGGGGCCCAATGCCGTTCTAAGGATGGTAAGGCCTGAGCAGGTACAGGCATTAGTCAATTGGGTGGCCGACAGTGCATCCAGCACGTTCACATTATCTCCCACCCAGTCTTCTGCAGAAAGCGCACAGATGGCGCATGAAAACCAAGCCCATCAGTCTGTCACATCACCCCCATGCATATCAGGGAAACTGTCTGAGCCTCAAGTTATGCAGCAGTCTCTTATGCTGTTTGAAGACTCTGCTGGCCGGGTTTCCCAAGGGCATCCACCTAGTCCTTCCCCAGAGGTGGAAGAGATAGAATGCACTAACACACAACCACTTATGTTTCCTGATGATGAGGACATGGGAATACCACCTCAGCACGTCTCTGATGATGACAAAACACAGGTGCCAACTGCTGCTTCTTTCTGCAGTGTGCAGACGGAACAGGAGGTCAGGGATCAAGACTGGGTGGAAGACGATTCAGGGGACGATGAGGTCCTAGACCCCACATGGAATGAAGGTCGTGCCACTGACTTTCACAGTTCGGAGGAAGAGGCAGTGGTGAGACCGAGCCAACAGCGTAACAAAAGACAAAGAGGGAGCAGTGGGCAAAAGCAGAACACCCGCCGCCAAGAGACTCCGCCTGCTACTGACCGCCGCCATCTGGGACCGAGCACCCCAAAGGCAGCTTCAAGGAGTTCCCTGGCATGGCACTTCTTCAAACAATGTGCTGACGACAAGACCCGAGTGGTTTGCACGCTGTGCCATCAGAGCCTGAAGCGAGGCATTAACGTTCTGAACCTTAGCACAACCTGCATGACCAGGCACCTGCATGCAAAGCATGAACTGCAGTGGAGTAAACACCTTAAAAACAAGGAAGTCACTCAGGCTCCCCCTGCTACCTCTTCTGCTGCTGCCGCCTCGGCCTCTACTGCTGCTGCCGCCGCCTCGACCTCTTCCTCCGCCTCTGGAGGAACGTTGGCACCTGCCGCCCAGCAAACATGGGATGTACCACCAACACCACCACCTGCATCACCAAGCATCTCAACCATGTCACACGGCAGCGTTCAGCTCTCCATCTCACAAACATTTGAGAGAAAGCGTAAAGTCCCACCTAGCCACCCTCGATCCCTGGCCCTGAATGCCAGCATTTCTAAACTACTGGCCTATGAAATGCTGTCATTTAGGCTGGTGGACACAGACAGCTTCAAACAGCTCATGTCGCTTGCTGTCCCACAGTATGTTGTTCCCAGCCGGCACTACTTCTCAAATAGAGCCGTGCCTTCCCTGCACAACCAAGTATCCAATAAAATCAAGTGTGCACTGCGCAACGCCATCTGTGGCAAGGTCCACCTAACCACAGATACGTGGACCAGTAAGCACGGCCAGGGACGCTATATCTCCCTAACTGCACACTGGGTAAATGTAGTGGCGGCTGGGCCCCAGGCGGAGAGCTGTTTGGCGCACGTCCTTCCGCCGCCAAGGTTTGCAGGGCAACATTCTTTGCCTCCTGTCTCCTCCTCCTCCTACTCAGCTTCCTCCTCCTCTTCTTCCACCTGCTCATCCAGTCAGCCACACACCTTCACCACCAACTTCAGCACAGCCCGGGGTAAACGTCAGCAGGCCGTTCTGAAACTCATATGTTTGGGTGACAGGCCCCACACCGCGCAGGAGTTGTGGCGGAGTATAGAACAACAGACCGACGAGTGGTTGCTGCCAGTGAGCCTCAAGCCTGGCCTGATGGTGTGCGATAATGGGCGAAATCTCGTTGCAGCTCTGGGACTAGCCGGTTTGACGCACATCCCTTGCCTGGCGCATGTGCTGAATTTGGTGGTGCAGAAGTTCATTCACAACTACCCCGACATGTCAGAGCTGCTGCATAAAGTGTGGGCCGTCTGTTCGCGCTTCCGGCGTTCACATCCTGTTGCTGCTCGTCTGTCTGCGCTACAGAGTAACTTCGGCCTTCCCGCTCACCGCCTCATATGCGACGTGCCCACCAGGTGGAACTCCACCTTGCAAATGCTGGACAGACTGTGCGAGCAGCAGCAGGCCATAGTGGAGTTTCAGCTGCAGCACGCACGGGTTAGTCGCACTGCGGAACAGCACCACTTCACCACCAATGACTGGGCCTCCATGCGAGACCTGTGTGCCCTGTTGCACTGTTTCGAGTACTCCACCAACATGGCCAGTGGCGATGACGCCATTATCAGCGTTACAATACCACTTCTATGTCTCCTTGAGAAAACACTTAGGGTGATGATGGAAGAGGAGGTGGCCCAGGAGGAGGAGGAGGAAGAGGGGTCATTTTTAGCACTTTCAGGCCAGTCTCTTCGAAGTGACTCAGAGGGAGGTTTTTTGCAACAGCAGAGGCCAGGTACAAATGTGGCCAGACAGGGCCCACTACTGGAGGACGAGGAGGACGAGGATGAGGAGGAGGTGGAGGAGGATGAGGATGAAGCAGGTTCACAGCGGGCTGGCACCCAACGCAGCTCGGGCCCATCACTGGTGCGTGGCTGGGGGGAAACGCAGGACGATACGCCTCCCACAGAGGACAGCTTGTCCTTACCTCTGGGCAGCCTGGCACACATGAGCGACTACATGCTGCAGTGCCTGCGCAACGACAGCAGAGTTGCCCACATTTTAACGTGTGCGGACTACTGGGTTGCCAACCTGCTGGATCCACGGTACAAAGACAATGTGCCCACCTTACTTCATGCACTGGAGCGTGATAGTAAGATGCGCGTGTACAAGCGCACGTTGGTAGACGCGCTACTGAGAGCATTCCCAAATGTCACAGGGGAACAAGTGGAAGCCGAAGGCGAAGGCAGAGGAGGAGCAAGAGGTCGCCAACGCAGCTGTGTCACGGCCAGCTCCTCTGAGGGCAGGGTTAGCATGGCAGAGATGTGGAAAAGTTTTGTCACCACGCCCCAGCTAACTGCACCACCACCTGATACGGAACGTGTTAGCAGGAGGCAACATTTCAATAACATGGCGGAACAGTACCTGTGCACACCCCTCCACCTATTGACTGATGGTTCGGCCCCATTCAACTTCTGGGTCTCCAAATTGTCCACGTGGCCAGAGCTAGCCTTTTATGCCTTGGAGGTGCTGGCCTGCCCGGCGGCCAGCGTTTTGTCTGAACGTGTATTCAGCACGGCAGGGGGCGTCATTACAGACAAACGCAGCCGCCTGTCTACAGCCAATGTGGACAAGCTGACGTTCATAAAAATGAACCAGGCATGGATCCCACAGGACCTGTCCATCACTTGTGCAGATTAGACATTAACTACCTCCCCTTAACAATATATTATTGTATTCCAGGGCACTTCCTCATTCAATCCTATTTTTATTTTCATTTTACCATTATATTGCGGGGCAACCCAAAGTTGAATGAACCTCTCCTCTGTCTGGGTGCCGGGGCCTAAAAATATCTGACAGTGGCCTGTTCCAGTGGTGGGTGACATGAAGCCTGATTCTCTGCTATGACATGAAGACTGATTCTCTGCTGACATGAAGCCTGAATCTCTGTTATGGGACCTCTCTCCTCTGCCTGGGTGCCTGGGCCTAAATATGTGACAGTGGCCTGTTCCAGTGGTGGGTGACGTGAAGCCTGATTCTCTGCTATGACATGAAGACTGATTCTCTGCTGACATGAAGCCTGAATCTCTGTTTTGGGACCTCTCTCCTCTGCCTGGGTGCCTGGGCCTAAATATGTGACAGTGGCCTGTTCCAGTGGTCGGTGACGTGAAGCCTGATTCTCTGCTATGACATGAAGACTGATTCTATGCTGTCATGAAGCCTGAATCTCTGTTATGGGACCTCTCTCCTCTGCCTGGGTGCCTGGGCCTAAATATGTGACAGTGGCCTGTTCCAGTGGTGGGTGACGTGAAGCCTGATTCTCTGCTATGACATGAAGACTGATTCTCTGCTGACATGAAGCCTGAATCTCTGTTATGAGACCTCTCTCCTCTGCCTGGGTGCCGGGGCCTAAAAATATCTGACAGTGGCCTGTTCCAGTGGTGGGTGACGTGAAGCCTGATTTTCTGCTATGACATGAAGACTGATTCTTGCTGACATGAAGCCAGATTCTCTGTTACGGGACCTCTCTCCTCTGCCTGGGTGCCTGGGCCTAAATATCTGACAATGGACTGTTCCAGTGTTGGGTGACGTAAAGCATGATTCTCTGCTAGGACATGCAGACTGATTCTCTGCTGACATGAAGCCAGATTCTCTGTTACGGGACCTCTCTCCTCTGCCTGGGTGCCTGGGCCTAAATATCTGACAATGGACTGTTCCAGTGTTGGGTGACGTAAAGCATGATTCTCTGCTAGGACATGCAGACTGATTCTCTGCTGACATGAAGCCAGATTCTCTGTTACGGGACCTCTCTCCTCTGCCTGGGTGCCTGGGCCTAAATATCTGACAATGGACTGTTCCAGTGTTGGGTGACGTAAAGCATGATTCTCTGCTAGGACATGCAGACTGATTCTCTGCTGACATGAAGCCAGATTCTCTGTTACGGGACCTCTCTCCTCTGCCTGGGTGCCTGGGCCTAAATATCTGACAATGGACTGTTCCAGTGTTGGGTGACGTAAAGCATGATTCTCTGCTAGGACATGCAGACTGATTCTCTGCTGACATGAAGCCAGATTCTCTGTTACGGGACCTCTCTCCTCTGCCTGTGTGCCTGGGCCTAAATATCTGACAATGGACTGTTCCAGTGTTGGGTGACGTAAAGCATGATTCTCTGCTAGGACATGCAGACTGATTCTCTTCTGACATGAAGCCAGATTCTCTGTTACGGGACCTCTCTCCTCTGCCTGGGTGCCTGGGCCTAAATATCTGACAATTGACTGTTCCAGTGTTGGGTGACGTAAAGCCTGATTCTCTGCTATGACATGCAGACTGATTCTCTGCTGACATGAAGCCAGATTCTCTGTTACGGGACCTCTCTCCTCTGCCTGGGTGCCTGGGCCTAAATATGTGACAATGGACTGTTCCAGTGTTGGGTGACGTAAAACATGATTCTCTGCTAGGACATGCAGACTGATTCTCTGCTGACATGAAGCCAGATTCTCTGTTACGGGACCTCTCTCCTCTGCCTGGGTGCCTGGGCCTAAATATCTGACAATGGACTGTTCCAGTGTTGGGTGACGTAAAGCATGATTCTCTGCTAGGACATGCAGACTGATTCTCTGCTGACATGAAGCCAGATTCTCTGTTACGGGACCTCTCTGCCTGGGTGCCTGGGCCTAAATATCTGACAATGGACTGTTCCAGTGTTGGGTGACGTAAAGCATGATTCTCTGCTAGGACATGCAGACTGATTCTCTGCTGACATGAAGCCACATTCTCTGTTACGGGACCTCTCTCCTCTGCCTGGGTGCCTGGGCCTAAATATCTGACAATGGACTGTTCCAGTGTTGGGTGACGTAAAGCATGATTCTCTGCTATGACCTGCAGACTGATTCTCTGCTGACATGAAGCCAGATTCTCTGTTACGGGACCTCTCTCCTCTGCCTGGGTGCTGGGGCCTAAATATATGACAATGGACTGTTACAGTGGTGGGTGACGTGAAGCCAGATTCTCTGCTATGGCATGAAGAGACTGATTCTCTGCTGACGTGAAGCCAGATTCTCTGCTATGGGACCTCTCTCCAATTGATATTGGTTAATTTTTATTTATTTTATTTTTATTTTTATTCATTTCCCTATCCACATTTGTTTTCAAGGGATTTACCTACATGTTGCTGCCTTTTGCAGCCCTCTAGCTCTTTCCTGGGCTATTTTACAGCCTTTTTAGTGCCGAAAAGTTCGGGTCCCCATTGACTTCAATGGGGTTCGGGTTCGGGACGAAGTTCGGGTCGGGTTCGGATCCCAAACCCGAACATTTCCGGGAAGTTCGGCCGAATTTCTCGAACCCGAACATCCAGGTGTTCGCTCAACTCTAACTGTCAGATGTAGCAAATGCCGCAAATTTAGTATTTGGCCCAAAATGGGTGTTTTTTTAATAACAGAATATAACAGCAGTATCTAATGCGTGTATTTCAAACTGACAGATGCAGCAAAGGCCGCAAATCTAGTATTTTGACAAAAATGGGTGTTTTTTTAAACCCAGAATATTATTGCAGTATTTAAAGCTTGTATTTCACAGTGAAAAATGCAATAAAGGCCCCAGATGTAGGATATTGCAAAAAATCAGTGTTTTTTTTTAAACCCAGAATATTATTGTGATATTTCAAGCTTGTATTTCACTGTGACAAATGAAGCAAAAGCCCCAGATTTAGGGAATTGCCAAGAATGCGTGTTTTTTTAAACCCAGAAAATAATTGCAGTATTTCAAGCTTCTTTTTCACTGTGACAATTGCAGAAAAGGCCCCAGATGTAGGGTCTTGCCAAAAATGGATGTTTTTTTTTTAAACCTAGAATATTATTGCAGTATATCAAGCTTGTATTTCACTGTGGCAAATGAAGCAAAGGCCCCAGATGTAGGATATTGCAAAAAATGGGAGTTTTTTTAAACCCAGAATATTATTGTGGTATTTCAAGCTTGTATTTCACAGTGACAAATGCAGCAAAAGCACCTGATGTAGTGTTTTGCCAAAAATTTGTGTTTTTTAAAAACCAAAGTATTATTGGGGGCGGAGCCTGAACCAGAGTCGGATGGTTGTGTGAGGTGCAGTTCTCCTGCTAGCTTATCCCTCACAGCTCCTTACCATTAGCAAACTGGACTGCAAAATGGTCAAAATCGGTGGCCAAAAGCCTGCTGACCAGTCAGGTCACAACAGATCTCTGAGTTAAACCGGTGAAATAGAGAAATTCATCAAAAAAGCGGCGGCAGCGGCAGTTAACAGAGAATCCAAGATGGCACCCGGGATACCTCACTCCAGCCATAAGCAAGCAGCAGCTGCAAGCGCCGATAAGGTAGGGGAAGATCCCTGTGACACAGAATGTCTACCCATCTCCAGGGCTTTCCTTAAAGAAGCGCTGGATGATGCCTTGGGCCCCCTTAGCCTGGATCTATCTTCTATTAAAGAGGACGTACGCCACATAGGCAGAAGAGTGGAGGTACTAGAAGACACCCAGGCCACAATTTTACAACATCAGAGTGAGTTGTCCACCAGCCTGTCCCTAGCCCAGAATCATATTAACTCCTTATATACTGTATAATTCAAAAGAGAAAAGAATACCGAGATAATAGCCGCACATCTAAAAAAGTATCAAATTTATTAAGGACAACAGACACGACAAAGAATGAATTAAAAACATTGTATACAATGAATCTAGGCCATGTGCGCTAATCATATACACATGCCCTCCTGACTCACCACAACACCATAAACATTCCCCCACACATACAAATAGATAGAGAAGTAAAATGCATGTAATCCATCAACAATAAAATTATTGGAGAGCTGTAATACTTATCATTAAAGATGACATAGTGGAGGTATGCGTGGTGGTCAGGAAACAAGCCCAACAAGCCCAACTCCTTATATACTGCTATGGAGGACCAGGAAAATAGAAGCAGGCGGAATAGCCTCCGCTTCAGAGGCATCCCTGAATCAATTTTGGCAATGGATATCCCTGAAACAGTTATTCAGATTTGCCTTAAACTACTGGGCCCGGACTCTGCTCACAAAATTCTAATAGAAAGGGCACACAGAGCACTCCGCCCCAAGCCTCAGTCCAGTGAACCTCCCAGAGATGTTATTTGCAGATTCTTGCATTTCCCGGTGAAAGAAGCTATACTGATTAGCTCCAGGAACTCCAACTCTGTGGAATGGGAGGGGAACTCCATTACCATTTTTCAGGACTTAGCCCAATCAACCCTGAGAAAGCGGAAGCGATGAAACCACTCACCGACCTATTACGTCACCACAAGATCATATACAGATGGACATTCCCATTTGGTCTTTCCTTCCTCCATGATGGTCGCCGCATCCATATTGCTTCCTTTAGGGACCTGGATAAAGCCTATGACCTTCTTCAGATTTCTCCGCTACCTATAGAAAATTGGGACATGGTCCAGAACATGACCACCTTACCAGACCTACCTTCGGTAACACCTTGGGAACCGCTCCACACTCCTAAATCCCAAAGGTCCAGAAGAGGGAACTTTCCACCTACTCCGAAGCGCTTAGCCCTAGCGGATAAGTAATCTGCCTGCAATCTTTCTCCCTGTTAATAGGGATCCATAGGACTCAATCCACGGACCTTTGTACTAACAATAATATATTTAAAATATATTCTCCACAGGAATTTACTCTAGAGTGTTGATGCTGGCATTCTTATTTTCATTGCTCTTTCATATGCCTTATCTCCACTCAGTGTTGGAGGAGGAGACAGTAGAGATCAATTTTATCATCTGATTGTAAACTAGAAAGTCCCAAAGAAGTAGAAGAGGGAACTCCCTCTCTACCCCCAAACGTCTGACCATGGTGGATATGTAGTCTGCTACGCTTTCTTCTCTCCTAGATTAGGTGAATTATGAACAGCATCATATGGGACATACTTATTCTAAATTACTGTTACACTGCTTACCAAGTGACAAATTCCTATATACTGAGTGGGGAGCCTGGCTTATATTTTTTCACTTCCTTAAGTCATGCTTTGCTCTCTGCCCAGTCGAGACAGTAGGGAACTCTCCCCTGAGTTTCCCATCTGTTTTAAAGATAGAACAGTCACGTTGCAAATTAACAAGATCAAGCTACCTCCCGTATAAATGTACCCTCCCATACCTATGTAGTTGTGTGAGACACCTAATATCGTTCTCCTATACCTTTTAACGTTCTGCACTATCCTCTCCACCAATTGATGTGGACTGGCCCTTCCTCCTCATCATTTGTCCCTTGCCTGCTCCATATTGAGCTAAAGCTATAAGGATTCCCCTTATATCCTTGCAGACTCCCTAATTCCCCCACTAATATAACCTGAGTCCAAATATTCCAGTATTAGTGGCATTACAGAGGGTAATGCTTCTGGGTACTTTACCCTTTCCCCCCCTACATGCTGCCTATTCAGAAAGGCACAGTTGATATGACTTATCTAGTTTGGCTGATATTTACTCATCATTTGTCTTTATCTATTGTTTTATTTTGTGTTTTATATTGTTATTGTTTTGACAGGTACTCTGAGACTACCCTAATGCAATTTCAAATGGGTAAACAGGTGTCCTTACAGATTCAGAGCGCGCAAGATGAGATTTCCCTGAATGACTGGATGCTCCTGGGCCCCCCTCGTGGCCGCACTCCTTCCTCCGCGTTTCTGCTGATTGATCAGGTTCCCTTTGCTACATCACTTAGACCCCTTCCCCCTCTCTCTGAAGAAACATAACAGATTTTAAATTGGTTTCTTACAATGTTAAGGGACTGAGATCCCCTTCTAAGAGATCCCAGATTTTCTCTCTCCTGCACAAAGAGAGATGTTCAGTAGTCTTTTTGCAGGAGACACATTTCAAACACGGAAATTACCCTAACCTTTCCCATTTTAAATTCCCTAGCTGGCATCATTGTGGTGCTGGGGGTGCGGCCTCGAGGGGAGTCAGCATTGGCTTTTGTAGGGGGCTCCCTTTTCAATATAAATCTCATGTTCAAGACCCAGACGGTCGATACTTGATCCTCATAGGCCAATTGGGACAATCCACCTTTACTTTTGCAAACATATACGCCCCAAATGTAGATCAAAATAGCTGGCTCACCCCAGTCCTATCTTTGATAGAGAAACATAGGGAAGGTTTTCTGATCGTGGCAGGTGACTTTAATATAGCTTTGGACGCCTCAATAGACACCTCTTCCAAAAAATCCCCAGCCTCGGCAAAAACTCTCAGATTATTGCATACAAAATTACATAACCTGGGAGTTTTAGATATTTGGCGCTGCCACAATCCTGAAGCAATTAATTACTCCTTCTATTCCTCTGCTAATAGTTCATACAGTAGAATTGACTATATTTTAATACCGAAAGATAAGCTCCAATTCTGCTCTTTCCCAAAAATTGGAAATATTACCCTGTCCGACTATGCCCCGATTTACTGTGAAATACGCCCAGACCAAAAAACTAATAGGCAAACCAATTGGAAATGTAACGAATCCCTACTAAACAACGCAAAACATACTACTCTTATAACCTCTTATCTTGAGGAGTATTTCCTAATAAATAATACCTCAGAGATATCCCCCCAAGTCCTCTGGGACGCTCATAAAGTGTACATTAGAGGCAGGCTGATTGGTCTCTGCTCCTTTTTGAAAAGAGAATCAGAGAAAAAACTCAACGACTTGCTGTCAAAAATTCACATGGCAGAGAAAGCTCATAAACAATCCCTGACAGATCAGCAACTAGCGGAACTTTCTTCCCTCAGAGCTCAGTTAATTTTTTTTTTAAATGAACGCTCAGTTAAGTTTTTCTTGTCTGTTCAACAGAAAATTTTTGCCCATGGCAATAAAGCCTCTAAATATGTAATGAATCGCATTAAACAGAGAAGAAATTCCCGCTACATTCAATCTCTTAGGTCTCAGCAAGGTACTCTATTGTTCAAGGCTGAGGAGATAGCTGATCAATTCAGGTTATTTTATAACTCCCTTTACAACCTCCCAGTACCTGACCTACCTAATCCCTCTGAGTGCAGGGAAACCAACATCAACTCCTTTCTAGACACACTTGACCTCCCAGCCTTAACATTAACCAAACCTTTTACTATTTCTGAACTAGAAGCTGCCATTAAATCGACCCCCAGAGGTAAATGTCCTGGCCCGGATGGTCTCCCCATATCCTATTTCTTAACCTTCAAAAACACACTCCTACCATATCTGCTACCTGTCTGTAATTTGGCTATGTCTAACATCCCACTTTCATCCAATATGACTAAGGCCACTATAACGATAATACCCAAAGAAGGCAAAGATCCCACATTGTGTTCCAACTATCGCCCAATTTCTTTACTCAACGTAGATCTTAAACTTATAGCCAAGATGTTGGCCACTAGGATACAAAACTTCTTACCTGAACTAATCCATCCAGATCAGGTGGGTTTCGTAAAGGGGAGTGAGGGGAAGGATAATACCGCAAAAATACTAGACTCCTTGTACTATGCCTATCATAAACACACTCCCTTGGTCCTGATTGGCACGGACGCTGAGAAAGCATTTGACAGAGTGGACTGGACATATATCAGATTGACTCTGTCAAAATTTCAATTCCCAGAGCCATATATCAACGCAATATTTGCAATGTACACGTGCTCCTCGGCGTCCGTGTCGGTCAATGGATTACTATCCTCCTGTTTTTCTATTAGAAATGGGACGAGACAAGGATGCCCCCTCTCACCCCTTTTATTTGTACTAGTAATGGAAACCCTCCTGCAAACCCTTAGACAAAATGGTGATATTAGAGGTCTGAAAGTTGGAACTCGAGAATTTAAGTTAGCAGCATTTGCGGATGATTTATTAATCATCACCACCAACCCTCATAAGTCCATGCCCAAGATCCTATCAACACTTAGCCTTTTTGGTTCCCTTTCTAATTTTAAGATTAATCCCTCCAAGTCCCAAGTACTCCATATAGGCCTATCTTCTGCTAGCATCTCCTCCCTTCAAGCAAATTCCCCATTTAATTGGCAAACCCAGCAATTAACTTACCTAGGGGTCAAACTATCCCCCCATTTATCTGACCTATTCCGACTAAATTACAAACCCCTCTTAGCATCTATGCAATCCCAGATGGACTCCCTAGATTCTCAATATCTCTTGTGGTTTGGTAGAAAGAACATCTTTATGTCCCTGATCATGCCGAAACTCACCTACCTGATGCAAGTTCTCCCTATTGAAATACCAAAATCATATTTTGCCTCTTTGAATAAAACTATTCGCAAGTTTACTTGGCAAGGCAAAAGCCCACGCATCTCTTTTGACACGCTAACTAAGCCAAGAGCTACAGGTGGTATTGGTCTCCCCGACCCTGAGACCTATATGAAAGCAATCCAACTCTCCAGAGCTATAGATTTGATCAGGGAACCGGTCCACAAATTCTGGCCCAAATTAGAGAATGCGTTACTCCCATCCTCTATTCGGGCCCTCCTGCTGGCTAATAAACCGCTCCCACCACTTGGCTCGATTACCAATCCTCTCACTCGCAACACCCTAAAGGTTTGGAGGTGGTTCACAGCTATCCCTGAAGGTCCTACACTTCCATCCCCCCTTTTGCTTATTAAGGACATCATTGATTTTGCACCCAAGGAACTAAGAGAGAGCTGACCAATTACCTTAAGATTTTCAGAGATTTCTACCTCACGTCTACTGGACAAGGAGGGCTGTGTTCTCTCTGACCCTGATATATGCAAGCTACTAGATACACAGACGCACAATCCCATACTACAGCACTTCCTCAGGACAGAGGCTCTTCTCTGGGCAAAAAAGATCTCCCAAACAAGAGAATCCAGCTGATTTGATGTTATGCTGAGTAGTAAGGTATATCCATCCAAAACTATTTCTAGAATATATAAACACCTGAAGTCTCCCTACTCCCTTCCCAAACCTGCAATTGTGGGTCTTTGGGAAAGAGACTTACAACGTAGTCTGTCACCCCAAGAGATCACCAAACTTTTAATTTCTCCTCATAGATTATCCAGGTGTATACGCATACAAGAGAATAGCTATAAAATTCTTATGCGTTGGTACAAGACCCCAGATAAAACATGTAGGTACAGCTCAACAGCCTCTGATGTTTGCTGGAGATGTCACGCATCGAAAGGCACGTTCATGCACATCTGGTGGTCTTGCGACCTAATTAAGCCTTGGTGGCACAAGATACTTCAACTATGCAACCAGATTTGTCAGTCATCTCTTCCCTGCTCACCTGAGCTGGCCCTGATATCCTTGGGAATGGGTGGTATGGGATCACACAAATCATCCCTCTTCTCACTCCTACTGGCAGATTACTCCTACCAACACCACTGGCTGTCTCCTGACATCCCCTGTATTTATCATTGGATCAATAAGGTAGATCAGATTTATAGGCTGGAGGAAATCTCACATTGGGAATCTCATTCTAGACCTTCTTTTCTGAAAATATGGTCACCTTGGAAAACATATAGAGGATTTGCATAACAAACTATTCCAATATATACCCACCTGTAGATGATCAATTGTTTATATTCCATTAGTAAAACCTGATGACCCCATGCGGCTCCTTCCTTTCATATCAGGAAATAAGCTTTAATACCTCAGTTTTTCTGTTTAACCAGAGTCTTACCTATGTCTAATTTTTGCTATTACCTGTCAATGTTGGGCCTAATCGCCCGCCAGTTACTTGAATTTGTGACAATTTTTCTAATACATATGCTGCATTCCTTTATGTCACTTGTATTGCTGATACAATTTGTCTTAAAGCTTGTACCTTGATATCATGAATACAAAACAATAAAAATTGTTAATTAAAAATATATATATAATATTATTGCAGTATTTCAAGCTTGTATCTCACACTGACAGATGCAGCAAAGGCACCAGATGTAGGATATTGCCAAAAATTGTTTTTGTTTTTTTAAACCCAGAATATTATTGCAGTACTTAAAGCTTGTATTTCACACTGTCAGATGCAGCAAATGCCGCAAATTTTGTATTTGGCCCAAAATGGGTGTTTTTTTTTAATAACAGAATATAACAGCAGTATCTAATGCGTGTATTTCAAACTGACAGATGCAGCAAAGGCCGCAAATCTAGTATTTTGACAAAAATGGGTGTATTTTTCTAAACTCAGAATATAATTGCAGTATTTCAAGCTTGTATTTCACAGTGACAAATGTAGCAAAGGCCCCAGATGTAGGTTATTGCCAAAAATGGGTGTTTTTTAAACCCATAATATTATTGCAGTATTTCAAGCTTGTATTTCACAGTGACAAATGCAGCAAAAGCACCTGGTGTAGTGTTTTGCCAAAAATGTGTGTTTTTTTAAACCCAAAATATTATTGCAGTATTTCAAGCTTGTATCTCACACGGACAGATGCAGCAAAGGCACCAGATGTAGGATTTTGCCAAAAATGGGTGTTTTTTTTTTTAAACCCAAAATTTTATTGCAGTACTTTAAGCTCGTATTTCTCACTGACAAATGCTGCAAAGGCCCCAGATGTATTTGCAAATGCCGCAAATTTAGTATTTGGCCCAAAATGGGTGTTTTTTTTTATATCAGAATATAACAGCAGTATCTAATGCGTGTATTTCAAACTGACAGATGCCTCAAAAGCCGCAAATCTAGTATTTTGACAAAAATGGGTGTTTTTTTTAAACCCAGAATATTATTGCAGTATTTCAAGCTTGTATTTCATAGTGAAAAGTGCAGCAAAGGCCCCAGATGTAGGATATTGCAAAAAATGGGTGTTTTTTTTAAACCCAGAATATTATTGTGGTATTTCAAGCTTGTATTTCACAGTGACAAATCCACCAAAGGCCCCAGATGTAGGTTATTGCAAAACATGTATTTTTTTTAACCTAGAATATAATTGCAGTATTTCAAGCTTGTATTTCACTTACAAATGCAAAAAAGGCCCCAGATGTAGGGTCTTGCTAAAAATAGATTTTTTTTAAACCTAGAATATTATTGCAGTATTTCAAGCATGTATTATACTGTGACAAATGAAGCAAAAGCCCCAGATGTAGGGAATTGCCAAGAATGCATGTTTTTTTAAACCCAGAATATTATTGCAGTATTTCAACCTTGTATTTCACAGTTACAAATGCAGAAAAGGCCTCAGATGTAGGGTACTGCCAAAGATGGGTGTTTTTTTTAAACCCAGAATACAATTGCAGTATTTCAAGCTTGTATTTCACAGTGACAAATGCAACAAAGGCACCTGATGTAGTGTTTTGCCAAAAATTTGTGTTTTTTTAAACCCAGAATATTATTGCAGTATTTCAAGCTTGTATTTCACTGTGCCTTATGCAGCAAAGTCCTCAGATGTAGGATATTGCCAAAAATGTGTGTTTTTTTAAACCCAGAAAATTATTGCATATTTCAAGCTTGTATTTCACAGTTACATATTCAGAAAAGGCCCCAGATGTAGGATATTGCAAAAAATTGGTGTTTTTTAAACCCAGAATATTATTGTGGTATCTCAAGCTTGTATTTCACAGTGACAAATCCAGCAAAGGCCCCAGATGTAGGGCATTGCAAAACATGTATTTTTTTTTAACCCAGAATATAATTGCAGTATTTCAAGCTTATATTTCACGGTGACAAATGGAAAAAAAGGCCCCAGATGTAGGGTCTTGCTAAAAATTTATGTTTTTTTAAACCCAGAATATTATTGTGGTATTTCAAGCTTGTATTTCACAGTGACAAATGCAGAAAAGGCCCCAGATGTAGGGGCTTGCTAAAAATTTATGTTTTTTTAAACCTAGAATATTATTGCAGTATTTTAAGCTAGTATTTCACTGTGACAAATGAAGCAAAAGCCCCAGATGTAGGGTATTGCCAAAAATGGGTGTTTTTTTAAACCCAGAATATGATTTTTTTTTAAACCCAGCTTGTATTTTACAATGACAAATGCAGCAAAGGCCCCAGATGTAGGATATTGCCAAAAATTTGTGTTTTTTTAAACCCAGAATATAATTGCATTATATCAAGCTTGTATTTCACAGTGACAAATGCAGCAAAGGCCTCAGATATAGGGTATTGCCAAAAATTTGTGTTTTTTTTAAACCCAGAATATTATTGCAGTATTTCAAGCTTGTATTTCACTGTTACAAATGCAGAAAAGTCCCCAGATGTAGGTTCCTGCCAAAAATGGATGTTGTTTTAATCCTAGGATATTATTGCAGTATTTCAAGCTTGTATTTCACAGTGACAAATGCAGCAAAAGCCCCAGATGTAGGGTATTGCCAAAAAAGGGTGTTTTACAAAAAAAAAAGAGAATATAATTGCAGTATATCAAGCTTGCATTTCACTGTGACAAATGAATCAAAGGCCCCAGATGTAGTGAATTGCAATATTTAAAGCTTGTATTTCACAGTGACGAATGCAGCAAATGCCCAAGATGTAGAGTATTGCCAAAAATGGGTGTTTTTTTTAAACCCAGAATATTAAAGCAGTATTTCAAGCTTATATTTCACAGTGAAAAATGCAGCAAAGGCCCCATATGTAGTGTCTTGTCAAAAATTGGTGTTTTTTTTTAACCCAGAATATTATTGCAGTATTTCAAGCTTGTATTTCATAGTGACAAATGTAGCAAAGGCACCTGATGTAGTGTTTTGCAAAAATGGGTGTTTTTTTAAACCCAGAATATTATTGCAGAATTTCAAGCTTGTATTTCACAGTGACAAATGTAGCAAAGGCACCTGGTGTAGTGTTTTGCCAAAAATGGGTGTTTTTTTAAACCCAGAATATTATTGCAGTATTTCAAGCTTGTATTTCACTATAACAAATGCAGCAAAGGCCCCACATGTAGGATATTGCAAAACATGTTTTTTTATTAACCCAGAATATTATTGCAGTATTTCAAGCTTGTATTTCACAGTGACAAATGCAGCAAAGGCCCCAGATGTAGGGTCTTGTCAAAAATGGGTGTTTTTTTAACCCAGAATATAAATGCAGTATATCAAGCTTGTAATTCACTGTGACAAATGCAGTAAAGGCCTCAGATGTAGGGTCTTGCCAAAAATGGATGTTTATTTAAACCAAGAATATAATTGCAGTATGTCAAGCTTGTATTTCACTGTAACAAATGCAGCAAAAGCCCCAGATGTAGGGTATTGCCAAAAAAGGGTGTTTTAAAGAAAAAAGAGAATATAATTGCAGTACATCAAGCTTGTATTTTACTGTGACAAATGAAGAAAAGGCCCCAGATGTAGTGAATTGCAATATTTCAAGCTTGTATTTCACAGTGACGAATGCAGAAAATGCCCTAGATGTAGAGTATTGCCAAAAAAGGGTGTTTTTTTAAACCCAGAATATTATTGCAGTATTTCAAGCTTATTTTTCACAGTGAAAAATGTAGCAAAGGCACCTGATGTAGTGTTTTGCCAAAAATGGGTGTTTTTTTTTAAACCAAAAATATAATTGCAGTATTTCAAGCTTGTATTTCACTGTGACAAGTGAAGCAAAGGCCCCAGATGTAGGGTATTGTCAAAAATGGGTGTTTTTTTTAAACCCAGAATATTATTGCAGTATCTCAAGCTTGTATTTCACAGTGACAAATGAAGCAAAGGCACCTGATGTAGGGTAATGACAAAAATTGGTGTTTTTTTAAGCCAAGAATATAATTGCAGTATTTCAAGCTTATATTTCACTGTATCAAATGCAGAAAAGGCCCCAGATGTAGATTCTTGCCAAAAATTGGTGTTTTTTTTAAACCAAAAATATAATTGCAGTATTTCAAGCTTGTATTTCACTGTGACAAATGAAGCAAAGGCCCCAGATTTAGGGAATTGCCAAAAATGCGTGTTTTTTTAAACCCAGAATATTATTGCATATTTCAAGCTTGTATTTCAAAGTTACATATTCAGAAAAGGCCACAGATGTAGGATATTGCAAAAAATGGGTGTTTTTTTAAACCCAGAATATTATTGTGGTATTTCAAGCTTGTATTTCACAGTGACAAATCCACCAAAGGCCCCAGATGTAGGGCATTGCAAAACATGTATTTTTTTTAACCCAGAAAATAATTGCAGTATTTCAAGCTTATATTTCACTTACAAATGCAAAAAAGGCCCCAGATGTAGGGTCTTGCTAAAAATAGATTTTTTTTAAACCTAGAATATTATTGCAGTATTTCAAGCTTGTATTATACTGTTGACAAATGAAGAAAAAGCCCCAGATGTAGGGAATTACCAAGAATACGTGTTTTTTAAACCCAGAATATTATTGCAGTATTTCAACCTTGTATTTCACAGTTACAAATGCAGAATAGGCCTCAGATGTAGGGTACTGCAAAAAATGGGTGTTTTTTTAAACCCAGAATATTATTGCAGTATTTCAAGCTTGTATTTCACAGTGACAAATGCAGCAAAGGCCTCAGATGTAGGATATTGCCAAAAATGGGTGTTTTTTTAAACTGAAAATATAATTGCAGTATTTCAAGCTTGTATTTCACTGTGACAAATGAAGCGAAGGCCCCAGATGGAGGGAATTGCCAAAAATGCGTGTTTTTTTAAACCCAGAATATAATTGCAGTATTTCAAGGTTGTATTTCACTTACAAATGCAAAAAAAAGCCCCAGATGTAGGGTCTTGCTAAAAATAGATTTTTTTTAAACCTAGAATATTATTGCAGTATTTCAAGCTTGTATTATACTGTGACAAATGAAGCAAAAGCCCCAGATGTAGGGAATTGCCAAGAATGCATGTTTTTTTAAACCCAGAATATTATTGCAGTATTTCAACCTTGTATTTCACAGTTACAAATGCAGAAAAGGCCTCAGATGTAGGCTACTGCCAAAGATGGGTGTTTTTTTTAAACCCAGAATACAATTGCAGTATTTCAAGCTTGTATTTCACAGTGACAAATGCAACAAAGGCACCTGATGTAGTGTTTTGCCAAAAATTTGTGTTTTTTTAAACCCAGAATATTATTGCAGTATTTTAAGCTTGTATTTCACTGTGCCTTATGCAGCAAAGGCCTCAGATGTAGGATATTGCCAAAAATGTGTGTTTTTTTAAACCCAGAATATTATTGCATATTTCAAGCTTGTATTTCAAAGTTACATATTCAGAAAAGGCCACAGATGTAGGATATTGCAAAAAATTGGTGTTTTTTAAACCCAGAATATTATTGTGGTATCTCAAGCTTGTATTTCACAGTGACAAATCCAGCAAAGGCCCCAGATGTAGGGCATTGCAAAACATGTATTTTTTTTAACCCAAAATATAATTGCAGTATTTCAAGCTTGTATTTTACTGTGACAAATGCAGAAAAGGCCCCAGATGTAGGGTCTTGCTAAAAATTGATGTTTTTTTAAACCCAGAATATTATTGCAGTATTTCAAGCTTGTATTTCACAGTGACAAATGCAGAAAAGGCCCCAGATGTAGGGTCTTGCTAAAAATTTATGTTTTTTTAAACCTAGAATATTATTGCAGTATTTCAAGCTTGTATTTCACTGTGACAAATGAAGCAAAAGCCCCAGATGTAGGGTATTGCCAAAAATGGGTGTTTTTTTAAACCCAGAATATGATTTTTTTTTTAAACCCAGCTTGTATTTTACAATGACAAATGCAGCAAAGGCCCCAGATGTAGGATATTGCCAAAAATTTGAGTTTTTTTAAACCCAGAATATAATTGCATTATATCAAGCTTGTATTTCACAGTGACAAATGCAGCAAAGGCCTCAGATATAGGGTATTGCCAAAAATCTGTGTTTTTTTTAAACCCAGAATATTATTGCAGTATTTCAAGCTTGTATTTCACTGTTACAAATGCAGAAAAGTCCCCAGATGTAGGTTCCTGCCAAAAATGGATGTTGTTTTAATCCTAGGATATTATTGCAGTATTTCAAGCTTGTATTTCACAGTGACAAATGCAGCAAAAGCCCCAGATGTAGGGTATTGCCAAAAAAGGGTGTTTTACAAAAAAAAAGAGAATATAATTGCAGTATATCAAGCTTGCATTTCACTGTGACAAATGAATCAAAGGCCCCAGATGTAGTGAATTGCAATATTTAAAGCTTGTATTTCACAGTGACGAATGCAGCAAATGCCCCAGATGTAGAGTATTGCCAAAAATGGGTGTTTTTTTTAAACTCAGAATATTAAAGCAGTATTTCAAGCTTATATTTCACAGTGAAAAATGCAGCAAAGGCCCCATATGTAGTGTCTTGTCAAAAATTGGTGTTTTTTTTAACCCAGAATATTATTGCAGTATTTCAAGCTTGTATTTCATAGTGACAAATGTAGCAAAGGCACCTGATGTAGTGTTTTGCAAAATGGGTGTTTTTTTAAACCCAGAATATTATTGCAGTATTTCAAGCTTGTATTTCACTATAACAAATGCAGCAAAGGCCCCACATGTAGGATATTGCAAAACATGTTTTTTTATTAACCCAGAATATAATTGCAGTATTTCAAGCTTGTATTTCACAGTGACAAATGCAGCAAAGGCCCCAGATGTAGGGTCTTGTCAAAAATGGGTGTTTTTTTAACCCAGAATATAAATGCAGTATATCAAGCTTGTAATTCACTGTGACAAATGCAGTAAAGGCCTCAGATGTATGGTCTTGCCAAAAATGGGTGTTTATTTAAACCAAGAATATAATTGCAGTATGTCAAGCTTGTATTTCACTGTAACAAATGCAGCAAAATCCCCAGATGTAGAATATTGCAAACAAATTGTGTTTTTTTAAACCCAGAATATTATTGTGGTATTTTAAGCTTGGATTTCACAGTGACAAATGCAGAAAAGGTCCCAGATGTAGGGGCTTGCTAAAAATTTATGTTTTTTTAAACCTAGAATATAATTGCAGTATTTTAAGCTTGTATTTCACTGTGACAAATGAAGCAAAAGCCCCAGATGTAGGGTATTGCCAAAAATGGGTTTTATTTTAAACCCAGAATATGTTTTTTTTATACCCAGCTTTTATTTTACAATAACAAATGCAGCAAAGGCCCCAGATGTAGGATATTGCCAAAAATAGGTGTTTTTTTTTAAACCCAGAATATTATTGCAGTATTTCAAGCTTGTATTTCACAGTGACAAATGCAGCAAAGGCCTCAGATGTAGGGTATTGCCAAACATTTGTGTTTTTTTAAACCCAGAATATAATTGCATTACATCAAGCTTGTATTTCACAGTGACAAATGCAGCAAAGGCCTCAGATGTAGGGTATTGCCAAACATTTGCGTTTTTTTAAACCCAGAATATAATTGCATTACATCAAGCTTGTATTTCACAGTGACAAATGCAGCAAAGGCCTCAGATGTAGGATATTGTCAAAAATGGGTGTTTTTTTTAAACCCAGAATATTATTGCAGTATCTCAAGCTTGTATTTCACAGTGACAAATGAAGCAAAGGCACCTGATGTAGGGTAATGACAAAAATTGGTGTTTTTTTAAACCTAGAATATTATTGCAGTATTTCAAGCTTGTATTTCATAGTGACAAATGAAGTGACGGCCCCAGATGTAGGGAATTGCCGAAAATGTGTGTTTTTTTTTAAACCCAGAATATTATTGCAGTATATCAAGCTTGTATTTCACTGTTACAAATGCAGAAAAGTCCCCAGATGTAGGGTCCTGCCAAAAATGGATGTTGTTTTAATAATAGGATATTATTGCAGTATTTCAAGCTTGTATTTTAATGTGACAAATAAAGAAAAGGCCCCAGATGTAAGGAATTGCCAAGAATGAGTGTTTTTTTTAATCCAGAATATAATTGCAGTATTTCAAGCTTGTATTTCACAGTGACAAATGCAGCAAAGGCCCCAGATGTAGGGTCTTGTCAAAAAAGGGTGTTTTTTTTAAACCCAGAATATTATTGCAGTATTTTAAGCTTATATTTCACAGTGAAAAATGCAGCAAAGGCACCTGATGTAGTGTTTTGCCAAAAATGGGTGTTTTTTTAAACCCAGAATATTATTGCAGTATTTCAAGCTTGTATCTTACACGGACAGATGCAGCAAAGGCACTAGATGTAGGATTTTGCCAAAAATGGGTGTTTTTTTTAAAACCCAGAATATTATTGTAGTACTTTAAGCTCGTATTTCTCACTGACAAATGCTGCAAAGGCCCCAGATTTAGGATATTGCTTAAAATGTTTTTTTTTTTTTTTTAAAACCCAGAATATTATTGCAGTACTTAAAGCTTGTATTTCACACTGTCAGATGCAGCAAAAGCCGCAAATTTAATATTTGGCCCAAAATGGGTGTTTTTTTAATAACAGAATATAACAGCAGTATGTAATGCGTGTATTTCACACTGACAGATGCAGCAAAGGCCGCAAATCTAGTATTTTGACAAAAATGGGTGTTTTTTTTTTAAACCCCGAATATCATTGCAGTATTTCAAGCTTGTATTTCACAGTAAAAAGTGCAGCAAAGGCCCCAAATGTAGGATATTGCAAAAAATGGGTGTTTTTTTAAACCCAGAATATTATTGTGGTATTTCAAGCTTGTATTTCACAGTGACAAATCCACCAAAGGCCCCAGATGTAGGGCATTGCAAAACATGTATTTTTTTTTAACCCAGAATATAATTGCAGTATTTCAAGCTTATATTTCACTTACAAATGCAAAAAAGGCCCCAGATGTAGGGTCTTGCTAAAAATTGATGTTTTTTTAAACCTAGAATATTATTGCTGTATTTCAAGCTTGTATTATACTGTTGACAAATGAAGCAAAAGCCCCAGATGTAGGGAATTACCAAGAATGCGTGTTTTTTAAACCCAGAATATAATTACAGTATTTCAATATTGTATTTCACAGTGACAAATGCAGCAAAGGCTACAGATGTAGATTATTGTCAAAAATGGGTGTTTTTTTAAACCCATAATATTATTGCAGTATTTCAAGCTTGTATTTCACAGTGACAAATGAAGCAAAGGCCCCAGATGTAGGGAATTGCCAAAAATGGGTGTTTTTTTTTAAACCCAGAATATTATTGCAGTATTTCAAGCTTGTATTTTACAATGACAAATGCAGCAAAGGCCCCAGATGTAGAATATTGCAAACAAATTGTGTTTTTTTAAACCCAGAATATTATTGCAGTATTTTAAGCTTATATTTCACAGTGAAAAATGCAGCAAAGGCACCTGATGTAGTGTTTTGCCAAAAATGGGTGTTTTTTTAAACCCAGAATATTATTGCAGTATTTCAAGCTTGTATCTTACACGGACAGATGCAGCAAAGGCACTAGATGTAGGATTTTGCCAAAAATGGGTGTTTTTTTTAAAACCCAGAATATTATTGTAGTACTTTAAGCTCGTATTTCTCACTGACAAATGCTGCAAAGGCCCCAGATTTAGGATATTGCTAAAAATGTTTTTTTTTTTTTTTTAAAACCCAGAATATTATTGCAGTACTTAAAGCTTGTATTTCACACTGTCAGATGCAGCAAAAGCCGCAAATTTAATATTTGGCCCAAAATGGGTGTTTTTTTAATAACAGAATATAACAGCAGTATGTAATGCGTGTATTTCACACTGACAGATGCAGCAAAGGCCGCAAATCTAGTATTTTGACAAAAATGGGTGTTTTTTTTTAAACCCAGAATATTATTGCAGTATTTCAAGCTTGTATTTCACAGTGAAAAGTGCAGCAAAGGCCCCAGATGTAGGATATTGCAAAAAATGGGTGTTTTTTTAAACCCAGAATATTATTGTGGTATTTCAAGCTTGTATTTCACAGTGACAAATCCACCAAAGGCCCCAGATGTAGGGCATTGCAAAACATGTATTTTTTTAACCCAGAATATAATTGCAGTATTTTAAGCTTATATTTCACTTACAAATGCAAAAAAGGCCCCAGATGTAGGGTCTTGCTAAAAATAGATTTTTTTTTAAACCTAGAATATTATTGCAGTATTTCAAGCTTGTATTATACTGTTGACAAATGAAGCAAAAGCCCCAGATGTAGGGAATTACCAAGAATGCGTGTTTTTTAAACCCAGAATATAATTACAGTATTTCAATATTGTATTTCACAGTGACAAATGCAGCAAAGGCTACAGATGTAGGTGATTGTCAAAAATGGGTGTTTTTTTAAACCCATAATATTATTGCAGTATTTCAAGCTTGTATTTCACAGTGACAAATGCAGCAAAGGCCTCAGATGTAGGATATTGCCAAAAATGGGTGTTTTTTTTAAACCGAAAATATAATTGCAGTATTTCAAGCTTGTATTTCACTGTGACAAATGAAGCAAAGGCCCCAGATGTAGGGAATTGCCAAAAATGGGTGTTTTTTTTAAACCCAGAATATTATTGCAGTATTTCAAGCTTGTATTTCACAGTGACAAATGCAGCAAAGGCCCCAGATGTAGGATATTGCAAACAAATTGTGTTTTTTTAAACCCAGAATATTATTGTGGTATTTCAAGCTTGTATTTCACAGTGACAAATCCAGCAAAGGCCCCAGATGTAGGGCATTGCAAAACATGTATTTTTTTTAACCCAAAATATAATTGCAGTATTTCAAGCTTGTATTTCACTGTGACAAATGCAGCAAAAGCCCCAGATGTAGGGTATTGCCAAAAATGGGTGTTTTTTTAAACCCAGAATATTATTGCATTACATCAAGCTTGTATTTCACAGTGACAAATGCAGCAAAGGCCTCAGATGTAGGATATTGTAAAAAATGGGTGTTTTTTTTAAACCCAGAATATTATTGCAGTATTTCAAGCTTGTATTTCACAGTGACAAATGCAGCAAAGGCCTCAGATGTAGGGTATTGCCAAACATTTGTGTTTTTTTAAACCCAGAATATAATTGCAGTATATCAAGCTTGTATTTCACAGTGACAAATGCAGCAAAGGCCCCAGATGTAGGCTATTGCCAAACATTTGTGTTTTTTTAAACCCAGAATATAATTGCATTACATCAAGCTTGTATTTCACAGTGACAAATGCAGCAAAGGCCTCAGATGTAGGATATTGCCAAAAATGGGTGTTTTTTTTAAACCGAAAATATAATTGCAGTATTTCAAGCTTGTATTTCACTGTGACAAATGAAGCAAAGGCCCCAGATGTAGGGAATTGCCAAAAATGGGTGTTTTTTTTTAAACCCAGAATATTATTGCAGTATTTCAAGCTTGTATTTTACAATGACAAATGCAGCAAAGGCCCCAGATGTAGAATATTGCAAACAAATTGTGTTTTTTTAAACCCAGAATATTATTGTGGTATTTTAAGCTTGGATTTCACAGTGACAAATGCAGAAAAGGTCCCAGATGTAGGGGCTTCCTAAAAATTTATGTTTTTTTAAACCTAGAATATAATTGCAGTATTTTAAGTTTGTATTTCACTGTGACAAATGAAGCAAAAGCCCCAGATGTAGGGTATTGCCAAAAATGGGTGTTTTTTTAAACCCAGAATATGTTTTTTTTAAACCCAGCTTTTATTTTACAATAACAAATGCAGCAAAGGCCCCAGATATAGGATATTGCCAAAAATAGGTGTTTTTTTTAAACCCAGAATATTATTGCAGTATTTCAAGCTTGTATTTCACAGTGACAAATGCAGCAAAGGCCTCAGATGTAGGGTATTGCCAAACATTTGTCTTTTTTTAAACCCAGAATATAATTGCATTATATCAAGCTTGTATTTCACAGTGACAAATGTAGCAAAGGCCTCAGATGTAGGCTATTGCCAAACATTTGTGTTTTTTAAACCCAGAATATAATTGCATTACATCAAGCTTGTATTTCACAGTGACAAATGCAGCAAAGGCCTCAGATGTAGGATATTGTCAAAAATGGGTGTTTTTTTTAAACCCAGAATATTATTGCAGTATCTCAAGCTTGTATTTCACAGTGACAAATGAAGCAAAGGCACCTGATGTAGGGTAATGACAAAAATTTGTGTTTTTTAAAACCAAGAATATAATTGCAGTATTTCAAGCTTATATTTCACTGTGTCAAATGCAGAAAAGGCCCCAGATGTAGATTCTTGCCAAAAATGGGTGTTTTTTTAAACCTAGAATATTATTGCAGTATTTCAAGCTTGTATTTCACAGTGACAAATGAAGTGAAGGCCCCAGATGTAGGGAATTGCCGAAAATGTGTGTTTTTTTTTAAACCCAGAATATTATTGCAGTATATCAAGCTTGTATTTCACTGTTACAAATGCAGAAAAGTCCCCAGATGTAGGGTCCTGCCAAAAATGGATGTTGTTTTAATAATAGGATATTATTGCAGTATTTCAAGCTTGTATTTTAATGTGACAAATA
Organism: Bufo bufo; assembly: GCF_905171765.1. Lineage (NCBI taxonomy): Eukaryota > Metazoa > Chordata > Amphibia > Anura > Bufonidae > Bufo > Bufo bufo. Next base: position 814,486,967 of record NC_053390.1, read on the forward strand.
AAGAAAAGGCCCCAGATGTAAGGAATTGCCAAGAATGAGTGTTTTTTTAATCCAGAATATAATTGCAGTATTTCAAGCTTGTATTTCACAGTGACAAATGCAGCAAAGGCCCCAGATGTAGGGTCTTGTCAAAAAAAGGGTGTTTTTTTTTTTAATCCAGAATATTATTGCAGTATTTTAAGCTTATATTTCACAGTGAAAAATGCAGCAAAGGCACCTGATGTAGTGTTTTGCCAAAAATGGGTGTTTTTTTAAACCCAGAATATTATTGCAGTATTTCAAGCTTGTATCTTACACGGACAGATGCAGCAAAGGCACTAGATGTAGGATTTTGCCAAAAATTGGTGTTTTTTTTAAAACCCAGAATATTATTGTAGTACTTTAAGCTCGTATTTCTCACTGACAAATGCTGCAAAGGCCCCAGATTTAGGATATTGCTAAAAATGTTTTTTTTTTTTTTTAAAACCCATAATATTATTGCAGTACTTAAAGCTTGTATTTCACACTGTCAGATGCAGCAAAAGCCGCAAATTTAATATTTGGCCCAAAATGGGTGTTTTTTTAATAACAGAATATAACAGCAGTATGTAATGCGTGTATTTCACACTGACAGATGCAGCAAAGGCCGCAAATCTAGTATTTTGACAAAAATGGGTGTTTTTTTTAAACCCAGAATATTATTGCAGTATTTCAAGCTTGTATTTCACAGTAAAAAGTGCAGCAAAGGCCCCAGATGTAGGATATTGCAAAAAATGGGTGTTTTTTTAAACCCAGAATATTATTGTGGTATTTCAAGCTTGTATTTCACAGTGACAAATCCACCAAAGGCCCCAGATGTAGGGCATTGCAAAACATATATTTTTTTTTAACCCAGAATATAATTGCAGTATTTCAAGCTTATATTTCACTTACAAATTCAAAAAAGGCCCCAGATGTAGGGTCTTGCTAAAAATAGATTTTTTTTTAAACCTAGAATATTATTGCAGTATTTCAAGCTTGTATTATACTGTTGACAAATGAAGCAAAAGCCCCAGATGTAGGGAATTACCAAGAATGCGTGTTTTTTAAACCCAGAATATAATTGCAGTATTTCAATCTTGTATTTCACAGTGACAAATGCAGCAAAGGCTACAGATGTAGGTTATTGCCAAAAATGGGTGTTTTTTTAAACCCATAATATTATTGCAGTATTTCAAGCTTGTATTTCACAGTGACAAATGCAGCAAAGGCCTCAGATGTAGGATATTGCCAAAAATGGGTGTTTTTTTTAAACCGAAAATATAATTGCAGTATTTCAAGCTTGTATTTCACTGTGACAAATGAAGCAAAGGCCCCAGATGTAGGGAATTGCCAAAAATGTGTGTTTTTTTAAACCCAGAATATTATTGCAGTATTTCAAGCTTGTATTTTACAATGACAAATGCAGCAAAGGCCCCAGATGTAGAATATTGCAAACAAATTGTGTTTTTTTAAACCCAGAATATTATTGTGGTATTTTAAGCTTGTATTTCACAGTGACAAATGCAGAAAAGGCCCCAGATGTAGGGGCTTGCTAAAAATTTATGTTTTTTTAAACCTAGAATATAATTGCAGTATTTTAAGCTTGTATTTCACTGTGACAAATGAAGCAAAAGCCCCAGATGTAGGGTATTGCCAAAAATGGGTGTTTTTTTAAACCCAGAATATGTTTTTTTTAAACCCAGCTTTTATTTTACAATAACAAATGCAGCAAAGGCCCCAGATGTAGGATATTGCCAAAAATAGGTGTTTTTTTAAACCCAGAATATTATTGCAGTATTTCAAGCTTGTATTTCACAGTGACAAATGCAGCAAAGGCCTCAGATGTAGGGTATTGCCAAACATTTGTCTTTTTTTAAACCCAGAATATAATTGCATTATATCAAGCTTGTATTTCACAGTGACAAATGTAGCAAAGGCCTCAGATGTAGGGTATTGCCAAACATTTGTGTTTTTTTAAACCCAGAATATAATTGCATTACATCAAGCTTGTATTTCACAGTGACAAATGCAGCAAAGGCCTCAGATGTAGGATATTGTCAAAAATGGGTGTTTTTTTTAAACCCAGAATATTATTGCAGTATCTCAAGCTTGTATTTCACAGTGACAAATGAAGCAAAGGCACCTGATGTAGGGTAATGACAAAAATGGGTGTTTTTTTAAACCAAGAATATAATTGCAGTATTTCAAGCTTATATTTCACTGTGTCAAATGCAGAAAAGGCCCCAGATGTAGATTCTTGCCAAAAATGGGTGTTTTTTTAAACCTAGAATATTATTGCAGTATTTCAAGCTTGTATTTCACAGTGACAAATGAAGTGAAGGCCCCAGATGTAGGGAATTGCCGAAAATGTGTGTTTTTTTTAAACCCAGAATATTATTGCAGTATATCAAGCTTGTATTTCACTGTTACAAATGCAGAAAAGTCCCCAGATGTAGGGTCCTGCCAAAAATGGATGTTGTTTTAATAATAGGATATTATTGCAGTATTTCAAGCTTGTATTTTAATGTGACAAATAAAGAAAAGGCCCCAGATGTAGGAAATTGCCAAGAATGAGTGTATTTTTAATCCAGAATATAATTGCAGTATTTCAAGCTTGTATTTCACAGTGACAAATGCAGCAAAGGCCCCAGATGTAGGGTCTTGTCAAAAAAGGGTGTTTTTTTAAACCCAGAATATTATTGCAGTATTTCAAGCTTATATTTCACAGTGAAAAATGCAGCAAAGGCACCTGATGTAGTGTTTTGCCAAAAATGGGTGTTTTTTTAAACCCAGAATATTATTGCAGTATTTCAAGCTTGTATCTCACACGGACAGATGCAGCAAAGGCACTAGATGTAGGATTTTGCCAAAAATGGGTGTTTTTTGTTAAACCCAGAATATTATTGTAGTACTTTAAGCTCGTATTTCTCACTGACAAATGCTGCAAAGGCCCCAGATTTAGGATATTGCTAAAAATGTTTTTTTTTTTTTTTTTAAAACCCAGAATATTATTGCAGTACTTAAAGCTTGTATTTCACACTGTCAGATGCAGCAAAAGCCGCAAATTTAATATTTGGCCCAAAATGGGTGTTTTTTTAATAACAGAATATAACAGCAGTATGTAATGCGTGTATTTCACACTGACAGATGCAGCAAAGGCCGCAAATCTAGTATTTTGACAAAAATGGGTGTTTTTTTTTTAAACCCAGAATATTATTGCAGTATTTCAAGCTTGTATTTCACAGTAAAAAGTGCAGCAAAGGCCCCAGATGTAGGATATTGCAAAAAATGGGTGTTTTTTTAAACCCAGAATATTATTGTGGTATTTCAAGCTTGTATTTCACAGTGACAAATCCACCAAAGGCCCCAGATGTAGGGCATTGCAAAACATGTATTTTTTTTTAACCCAGAATATAATTGCAGTATTTCAAGCTTATATTTCACTTACAAATGCAAAAAAGGCCCCAGATGTAGGGTCTTGCTAAAAATAGATTTTTTTTTAAACCTAGAATATTATTGCAGTATTTCAAGCTTGTATTATACTGTTGACAAATGAAGAAAAAGCCCCAGATGTAGGGAATTACCAAGAATGCGTGTTTTTTAAACCCAGAATATAATTACAGTATTTCAATATTGTATTTCACAGTGACAAATGCAGCAAAGGCTACAGATGTAGGTTATTGTCAAAAATGGGTGTTTTTTTAAACCCATAATATTATTGCAGTATTTCAAGCTTGTATTTCACAGTGACAAATGCAGCAAAGGCCTCAGATGTAGGATATTGCCAAAAATGGGTGTTTTTTTTAAACCGAAAATATAATTGCAGTATTTCAAGCTTGTATTTCACTGTGACAAATGAAGCAAAGGCCCCAGATGTAGGGAATTGCCAAAAATGGGTGTTTTTTTTAAACCCAGAATATTATTGCAGTATTTCAAGCTTGTATTTTACAATGACAAATGCAGCAAAGGCCCCAGATGTAGAATATTGCAAACAAATTGTGTTTTTTTAAACCCAGAATATTATTGTGGTATTTTAAGCTTGGATTTCACAGTGACAAATGCAGAAAAGGTCCCAGATGTAGGGGCTTCCTAAAAATTTATGTTTTTTTAAACCTAGAATATAATTGCAGTATTTTAAGCTTGTATTTCACTGTGACAAATGAAGCAAAAGCCCCAGATGTAGGGTATTGCCAAAAATGGGTGTTTTTTTAAACCCAGAATATGTTTTTTTTAAACCCAGCTTTTATTTTACAATAACAAATGCAGCAAAGGCCCCAGATATAGGATATTGCCAAAAATAGGTGTTTTTTTTAAACCCAGAATATTATTGCAGTATTTCAAGCTTGTATTTTACAGTGACAAATGCAGCAAAGGCCTCAGATGTAGGGTATTGCCAAACATTTGTCTTTTTTTAAACCCAGAATATAATTGCATTATATCAAGCTTGTATTTCACAGTGACAAATGTAGCAAAGGCCTCAGATGTAGGGTATTGCCAAACATTTGTGTTTTTTTAAACCCAGAATATAATTGCATTACATCAAGCTTGTATTTCACAGTGACAAATGCAGCAAAGGCCTCAGATGTAGGATATTGTCAAAAATGGGTGTTTTTTTTAAACCCAGAATA
>NC_053390.1:814491794-814531785 GCF_905171765.1 Bufo bufo
TCACTTTATTAGGACAATGTATGGCTCGACACATTTCAGGGAGTACAATTCCCCTTCCTCAGGAGCAGGTGCTAGGTAACATATACTGATTAAATGCCGCTATATATATACATTCATACATACCCAATTAGGGAGATCAAAACATCATGTGTGTGACCTGGCGCTCTCGTGTCTCTAATCCTGGAACCGGAAGTGTTGAAACGTCGCATCCGCTCTATGGAACGCAAATGCGCTCCACGGAAAACAGGAAGCGTCCAAGCTCGACATCCGGTGTGTGGGTGGAACGCAAACCACGCTCCACAGTGGCCAGACGCAACCTCGCGACATCTCGTGGGACAGGCTGCGGGTAGGGGGAGGGAGCGTCAAGGGTATGTTGCGCTCTTCAACCTTCAAGCCCGCATATATATGTATATACCACAGTTTTAGGGCGTATATAAGGATTACTAGAATACAAGATAGAAGTAATTAAATACAGGATAAAAAGCCCACAAAAAAATCGGGATCTATATAGATGTATGTATATCACGATATATCACAATATAGTATGTGAAGGACAATATATTATAAATAAAAATAAAAAATAAATAAGCGAAGCAAATATAATATTCAATATTATAAACATATTTATGTTCAAATATATATATACATATACGTGTATATACATACATACACACACACATAGGATTGCAAACCACACTTATACACCTATATAAAATTTCAGACAACATAAAGTATGTAAAATAATTTAAGTTAAAAAAATATATATATATCTAAAAATATATACAGTTGCAAAAAAAAGTATGTGAACCCTTTGGAATGATATGGATTTCTGCACAAATTGGTCATAAAATGTGATCTGATCTTCATCTAAGTCACAACAATAGACAATCACAGTCTGCTTAAACTAATAACACACAAAGAATTAAATGTTACCATGTTTTTATTGAACACACCATGTAAACATTCACAGTGCAGGTGGAAAAAGTATGTGAACCCTTGGATTTAATAACTGGTTGAACCTCTTTTGGCAGCAATAACTTCAACCAATCTGTAGTTGCAGATCAGACGTGCACAATGGTCAGGAGTAATTATTGACCATTCCTCTTTACAAAACTGTTTCAGTTCAGCAATATTCTTGGGATGTCTGGTGTGATTTCGCTTTCTTGAGGTCATGCCACAGCATCTCAATCGGGTTGAGGTCAGGACTCTGACTGGGCCACTCCAGAAGGTGTATTTTCTTCTGTTTAAGCCATTCTGTTGTTGATTTACTTCTATGCTTTGGGTCGTTGTCCTGTTGCAACAGCATCTTCTGTTGAGCTTCAGCTGGTGGACAGATGGCCTTAAGTTCTCCTGCAAAATGTCTTGATAAACTTGGGAATACATTTTTCCTTCGATGATAGCAATCCGTCCAAGCCTTGATGCAGCAAAGCAGCCCCAAACCATCTGCCGCTGACTAAATGCATTTGTGAGACGGATACGGATACGGATCCGTCTCACAGATGCATTGCAAGGATGGATCCGTCTCTCCGCTTGTCATTCGAACAGACGGATCCCTCTTGTATATTTTTTCACATTTTTACCGGTCTGCACATGCGCAGGCCGGAAGGACGGATCCGGTATTCCGGTATTTTGAATGCCGGATCCGGCACTGATACATTCCTATGGGAAAAAATGCCGGATCCGGCATTCAGGCAAGTCTTCAGTTTTTTTCGCCAGAGATAAAACCGTAGCATGCTACGGTTTTATCTTTTGCCTGATCAGTCAAAACGACTGAACTGAAGACATCCTGATGCAAACTGAACGGATTACTCTCCATTCAGAATGCATGGGGATATGCCTGATCAGTTCTTTTCTGGTATAGAGCCCCTGTGACGGAACTCTATGCCGGAAAAGAAAAACGCTAGTGTAAAAGTCCCCTAAGTCAAAAGAAAAATTATCCAACTTAAAACAGTTCCCCCTGAGTTTAATCACGCGTTATAGTATTAAACATACGGCAATTAGAAATACTCTTACGAAACATTGGTTGTTGCTGACAAAGGATCCTATCATAGGGAGTACGATCCCACAAGCCCCCACCCTCACTTTTCGGAGAGCGAGATCGCTGAAAGAAATCATGGCACCTTCTTGCCCCAAAATAGTGAGTTTGTTGGAACAACAAATACCCTTTAGGAACATTAACTATAAAGTGGGATCCTATATGTGCAAGAAAACAAGATGCAAATGCTGTGCCATGATCTCTGACAATATTAAGAAAGTGACCCTCCCCACCCTCAAAGACCTCATCCCCTTGTGACACAAAATGAATTGTAATACCTCCAACGTGATTTATCTGTTGCAGTGTTTGTGTGATATATACTATGTGGGACAGACCACCCAAACGTTACGTGAACGCATGAACGAGCATAGATCCAATATTAATCGAAAGGTTACCACCCACAGCGTCTCCCGCTATTTTTCCATTCATCATGACGGGGACCCTATCTCGCTTAAAGTAACCCCCCTTGACCGAGTACCTCATTCTTTGGACTAAATGAGTCATTAGAATATGTGAATTATTGAAGACCACGGGGGCCCAAATAGGCACCATTTTTTCGTATTCAACCATTTAGCCTTATTATTTATAAGCTTATTTTTATTATTTATAAGCATACTTTTATACTCATATATTCATTTATTCATGGTGATTCATTTATATATATCCACTTATTTATTCACGCCAATGCTGGTATACTCTCTATATGGGAATGTACATTACATTGCTTTTTAGTTTCATTTGAACTTATAATGACTCTTTTTAGTGTACTTGGTTCATATTATCTTTATTACATACGTTCATTTTTATTCCTATTTTTATATGATTGTAACGGTCGCGTACACACACACACAGGGGGGAGGGAAGTGACCACCGCGCTCCACCCTCACCCATGGCCCATCCTATTTATATGGATACACCTTAATAAAATGGGAATGGTTGGTGATATTAACTTCCTGTTTGTGGCACATTAGTATATGTGAGGGGGGAAACTTTTCAAGATGGGTGGTGACCATGGCGGCCATTTATCCATTTTGAATCCAACTTTAGTTTTTTCAATAGGAAGAGGGTCATGTGACACATCAAACTTATTGGGAACTTCACAAGAAAAACAATGGTGTGCTTGGTTTTAACGTAACTTTATTCTTTCATGAGTTATTTACAAGTTTCTGACCACTTATAAAATGTTTTCAATGTGCTGCCCATTGTGTTGGATTGTCAATGCAACCCTCTTCTCCCACTCTTCACACACTGATAGCAACACCGGTATCCGTAGTTTCAGGTGCTGCACATCTCGTATCTTCACAGCATAGACAATTGCCTTCAGATGACGCCAAAAGATAAAAGTCTAAGGGGGTCAGATCGGGAGACCTTGGGGGCCATTCAACTGGCCCACGATGACCAATACACTTTCCAGGAAACTGTTCATCTAGGAATGCTCGGACCTGACACCCATAATGTGGTGGTGGGTGCACCATCTTGCTGGAAAAACTCAGGGAACGTGCCAGCTTCAGTGCATAAAGATGGAAACACATCATCATGTAGCAATTTCACATATCCAGTGACCCCCTTAGACTTTTATCTTTGGGGTCATCTGAAGGCAATTGTCTATGCTGTGAAGATACGAGATGTGCAGCACCTGAAACTACGGATACTGGAAGCCTGTGCTAGCTTTTCTCCTGAGGTGTTGCTATCAGTGTGTGAAGAGTGGGAGAAGAGGGTTGCATTGACAATCCAACACAATGGGCAGCACATTGAACACATTTTATAAGTGGTCAGAAACTTGTAAATAACTCATGAAAGAATAAAGTTACGTTAAAACCAAACACTGTTTTTCTTGTGAAATTCCCAATAAGTTTGATGTGTCACATGACCCTCTTCCTATTGAAAAAACAAAAGTTGGATTCAAAATGGCCGACTTCAAAATGGCCGCCATGGTCACCACCCATCTTGAAAAGTTTACCCCCTCACATATACTAATGTGCCACAAACAGGAAGTTAATATCACCAACCATTCCCATTTTATTAAGGTGTATCCATATAAATGGCCCACCCTGTAGTATATGCTGTGAATACACCATAAATGTCTAAAATGAGAATGCCTCTGTTATAAAACCTATATACAGGTTTTGACTTACTATTCTCATGAAAAACTGCACTTTCCCTTATTATAATTAGTCATTAGCATTATCATCTCCCCATTACATGTAAACCTTTGTTTACACATACAAATTTATATTAGCTCAAATTTGGTTAAATTTGGTTAGAGACTAAGGAAATCATTTTCATAACAAAACCAGCACAAAAAAATATATTAACTAGGTAATTCTTGATCAGCCATAACACACATCACATCAACTGGATTGACCGCTCATAGACAGATATAGGACAGGCATTGTGTGACATAATATCACGTTTGTTTTTTAAAGTTGCTGGTCATCTCGCACCACACATTTCAGGATATTTTGAGCAAAGAGGAAAGGTAACTAATAAATAATTATTACCAGCTAGTTAAAGGGGTTTTTCAGGATTTTGATACTAATGACCAATCTGATTGTTGGGGATGCAACACCCAGGATTATCGCTGATCAGCTGTTTGAGAAGACATTGGCTCTCCAAGCACAGCGTCATACATTGTATAGCAGATGTGCTTGGTATCACGCTCAGCCCCTTTGAAGTCACTGAGCCTTTGAAGCACAGACGCTATACAATGTACAATGCTGTGCTTGGTAAGCTGCGAGAAGGACACAGTGCTCACAGGAACGCCAGTGTCTTCTCAAACAGCAGATTGGCCGGGGTCCCGGGTGTTGGACTCCATCAATAAGATATTGATGACCTATCCTGAGGATGGGTCATCAGGATTAAAATCCTTTTAATATACACTGCTCAAAAAAATAAAGGGAACACAAAAATAACACATCCTAGATCTGAATTAATTAAATATTCTTCTGAAATACTTTGTTCTTTACATAGTTGAATGTGCTGACAACAAAATCACACAAAAATTAAAAATGGAAATCAAATTTTTTAACCCATGGAGGTCTGGATTTGGAGTCACACTCAAAATTAAAGTGGAAGAACACACTACAGACTGATCCAACTTTGATGTAATGTCCTTAAAACAAGTCAAAATGAGGCTCAGTAGTGTGTGTGGCCGCCACGTGCCTGTATAACCTCCCTACAACGCCTGTGCATGCTCCTGATGAGGTGGCGGACGGTCTCCTGAGGAATCTCCTCCCAGACCTGGACTAAAGCATCTGCCAACTCCTGGACAGTCTGTGGTGCAACGTGACGTTGGTGGATAGAGCGAGACATGATGTCCCAGATGTGCTCAATTGGATTCAGGTCTGGGGAAGGGGCGGGCCAGTCCATAGCATCAATGCTTTTGTCTTGCAGGAACTGCTGACACACTCCAGCCACATGAGGTCTAGCATTGTCTTGCATTAGGAGGAACCCAGGGCCAACCGCACCAGCATATGGTCTCACAAGGGGTCTGAGGATCTCATCTCGGTACCTAATGGCAGTCAGGCTACCTCTGGCGAGCACATGGAGGGCTGTGCGGCCCTCCAAAGTAATGCCACCCAACACCATTAATGACCCAATGCCAAACCGGTCATGCTGGAGGATGTTGCAGGCAGCAGAACGTTCTCCACGGCATCTCCAGACTCTGTCACGTCTGTCACATGTGCTCAGTGTGAACCTGCTTTCATCTGTGAAGAGCACAGGGTGCCAGTGGCGAATTTGCCAATCTTGGTGTTCTCTGGCAAATGCCAAACGTCTGTAAGCACAACCCCTACCTGTGGACGTCAGGCCCTCATATCACCCTCATGGAGTCTGTTTCTGACCGTTTGAGCAGACACATGCACATTTGTGGCCTGCTGGAGGTCATTTTGCAGGGCTCTGGCAGTGCTCCTCCTGTTCCTCCTTGCACAAAAACGGCGGAGTTAGCGGTCCTGCTGCTGGGTTGTTGCCCTCCTACAGCCTCCTCCACGTCTCCTGATGTACTGGCCTGTCTCCTGGTAGCGCCTCCATGCTCTGGACACTACGCTGACAGACACAGCAAACCTTCTTGCCACAGCTCGCATTGATGTGCCATCCTGGATAAGCTGCACTACCTGAACCACTTGTGTGGGTTGTAGACTCCGTCTCATGCTACCACTAGAGTGAAAGCACCGCCAGCATTCAAAAGTGACCAAAACATCAGCCAGGAAGCATAGGAACTGAGAAGTTGTCTGTGATCACCACCTGCAGAACCACTTTTTTATTGGGGGTGTCTTGCTAATCGCCTATAATTTCCACCTGTTGTCTATCCCATTTGTACAACAGCATGTGAAATTGATTGTCACTCAGTGTTGCTTCCTAAGTGGACAGTTTGATTTCACAGAAGTGTGATTGACTTGGAGTTACATTGTGTTGTTTAAGTGTTCCCTTTATTTTTTTGAGCAGTGTATGTTCTAGATAGAGAGGAGTGAAGTTTTAAAAAATTTGATTCAGTAGATTTGCCGAATTTTGACAAGATATTCCATTTGGTACGAATTACTTTGTTATGAATCGCTTTCCATTGAATGGAGCGGGTGCAAAAATGCCCCTGTAATTTAACCCCTAAGATGCTGTATTCAACGCTGATCGTGGCAACTAAAACTCACATTTAGGTGCTCAGTGGTTAATCCGGGGTTAAAAATAAAAAATATACTTCATCCACTTGATCGCGGAGAGGCCGTTCACTCCCATCTTGGTTGAAGAAAACCTGCCAAAGGACCTGCGGTGAGCATGCTGACATCACCACGTTGGTCGTGCATTTTGACGTCATCAGTAGAGATGAGCGAATCAAATATGAAAATTCAATTCGCACCTAACCCAAATTTCCTCACACTTCGTTGTAACGAATCGCATTTTGTCCTAAAATGGCTTCTAAAAATGGCCGCTACATGTGTGACGACAGGGGGCAAGGAACTCTGGAAAGGTGGGATCATACATAATGCCAAGCATGCAGCCAATTAGCAGTCAGCCAGCTCTATGATGTCACAGCCCTATAAATAGCCTCAGCCATCTTGGGTTCTGCCATGTTCCAGAGTACTTAGTGCAGGGAGAGGCGTTCACAGGCAGATCAGTGGCTAACACAGCTCAATTTGACAGTTGGTAAAGGGGTGTGCGACAACAGTGCCAATCTGCTGAGCGCGCTGAAACAGGGCAAAAGGCATGGCACACGTCCTGAACTTGGTCGTGCAGCGATTCGTTGTCAAATACCCCGGGGTTCAGGATGTCTTGCGGCATGCCAGGAAAATCTCGGGACATTTCAGAAGTTCTTACACGGCCATGGCTCGCCTTGCTGACATTCAGCGGCGACACAACCTGCCCGTCAGACGTCTTATTTGTGACTGCCCAACGCGATGGAACTCAACCTTGTATATGTTCGATAAGCTGCTCCAGCAGAAACGTTCAGTTAACGACTACCTGTATGTACTCTGTACTTACTCTGCGGCAGGACAGGTTCTGGGAGCTTGTTTTTTTTTCACCGCGCCAGTGGCTGCTCATGCGAGATGTATGCAGACTTCTGCGGCCATTTGATGAGATCACGAAACTGGTCAGTCGCAGCCAGGGCGCCATCAGTGACATCGTACCTTTTGCCTTCTTTCTGGAGCGTGCATTGCGTCGTGTCATTGATAAAGCCGTCGAGGAGCAGGAGCAGGAAGATGAGGAAGTCGCAGTGCTGGATGAATTCCCAGGGGGGGCTACTCCATCTGAGACAAGTCAACAACAGGAGTCTGAAGAGAAGTCAGAGGAGGATGGTGCCGGGGAGGAGGATGAGCAAGAAGACCATGCTTTAAACCTTTCTGGGATCCCTGGTGTTGTCCGTGGATGGAGGGAGGAGAATGAGGACGACATTATCCTGGATGATGAGCAGGAGCCAGGCCACTACAGGGAGTGCAGAATTATTAGGCAAGTTGTATTTTTGAGGATTAATTTTATTATTGAACAACAACCATGTTCTCAATGAACCCAAAAAACTCATTAATATCAAAGCTGAATATTTTTGGAAGTAGTTTTTAGTTTGTTTTTAGTTTTAGCTATTTTAGGGGGATATCTGTGTGTGCAGGTGACTATTACTGTGCATAATTATTAGGCAACTTAACAAAAAACAAATATATACCCATTTCAATTATTTATTTTTACCAGTGAAACCAATATAACATCTCAACATTCACAAATATACATTTCTGACATTCAAAAACAAAACAAAAACAAATCAGTGACCAATATAGCCACCTTTCTTTGCAAGGACACTGAAAAGCCTGCCTGCCATGGAATCTGTCAGTGTTTTGATCTGTTCACCATCAACATTGCGTGCAGCAGCAACCACAGCCTCCCAGACACTGTTCAGAGAGGTGTACTGTTTTCCCTCCTTGTAAATCTCACATTTGATGATGGACCACAGGTTCTCAATGGGGTTCAGATCAGGTGAACAAGGAGGCCATGTCATTAGATTTTCTTCTTTTATACCCTTTCTTGCCAGCCACGCTGTGGAGTACTTGGACGCGTGTGATGGAGCATTGTCCTGCATGAAAATCATGTTTTTCTTGAAGGATGCAGACTTCTTCCTGTACCACTGCTTGAAGAAGGTGTCTTCCAGAAACTGGCAGTAGGACTGGGAGTTGAGCTTGACTCCATCCTCAACCCGAAAAGGCCCCACAAGCTCATCTTTGATGATACCAGCCCAAACCAGTACTCCACCTCCACCTTGCTGGCGTCTGAGTCGGACTGGAACTCTCTGCCCTTTACCAATCCAGCCACGGGCCCATCCATCTGGCCCATCAAGACTCACTCTCATTTCATCAGTCCATAAAACCTTAGAAAAATCAGTCTTGAGATTTTTCTTGGCCCAGTCTTGACGTTTCAGCTTGTGTGTCTTGTTCAGTGGTGGTCGTCTTTCAGCCTTTCTTACCTTGGCCATGTCTCTGAGTATTGCACACCTTGTGCTTTTGGGCACTCCAGTGATGTTGCAGCTCTGAAATATGGCCAAACTGGTGGCAAGTGGCATCTTGGCAGCTGCACGCTTGACTTTTCTCAGTTCATGGGCAGTTATTTTGCGCCTTGGTTTTTCCACACGCTTCTTGCGACCCTGTTGACTATTTTGAATGAAACGCTTGATTGTTCGATGATCACGCTTCAGAAGCTTTGCAATTTTAAGAGTGCTGCATCCCTCTGCAAGATATCTCACTATTTTTGACTTTTCTGAGCCTGTCAAGTCCTTCTTTTTACCCATTTTGCCAAAGGAAAGAAAGTTGCCTAATAATTATGCACACCTGATATAGGGTGTTGATGTCATTAGACCACACCCCTTCTCATTACAGAGATGCACATCACCTAATATGCTTAATTGGTAGTAGGCTTTCGAGCCTATACAGCTTGGAGTAAGACAACATGCATAAAGAGGATGATGTGGTCAAAATACTCATTTGCCTAATAATTCTGCACACAGTGTACACCGCTTCCAGTTTAGTGCAAATGGGGGCCTTCATGCTCCAGTGTTTTAACAGGGACAGTGTATAAAAAGCATAAAGGGCAAGGACCAGTACTGGGTGGCAACGTACTTAGACGGGTACAAACAAAAAATGGCGGAAATTTTACCACCATCACAGAAGGCTGTAGGAATGCAGCACTTCCAGGCCTTGCTTAGAGAAATGCTGCATTCTGCATTTTTGGGCGCTGGCAGAGGAATTTCCACTCACAGAGAAACAGTTGCGGCTACCAATCCAACAGCGCCTGCAAGAAGAGGGCAGTTTGAAGATGTGTTGGTCACTTCTGGTAAGAGAACATTCTTTCAGCCGACTCATCGACAGGTGTCCTCCGGATCCAGCCTCAAAGAACGCCTAGACCAGCAGGTGTCCGACTACATCGGGTTAACGGCCGATTTGGACGCTCTGAGAAGTGATGAACCCCTGGACTACTGGGTGGGCACAATTTGCAATGGAACTGTTGGCTTGCCCCTCGTCAAGTGTCCTGTCCAAAAGGACGTTCAGCACAGCAGGGGGAATCGTGACCGATAAGCGCACTCGCCTAGCTCACGACAGTGTTGACTACCTCACATTTCTAAAAATGAATGAGGCATGGATCTCGGAGGAATTTAACACATGTAACCAGTAGACCATGTTTGATTTAAATTCCTCATGACAGCCCATATCCGCCACCACCCATAACAATTTATGTTCCCTGTCTTCGGTAAATACAGCGGCTTAAAAGGCCTTTTATGTCCGTTGAATGACAAATTTTTTGGGCCTGTAATGGCCCACACTTCTGTATCCTGTGAATGCCTAATGTACCTCCAGCCACAGAATATAAATTTATTTGCTGTCAGGTGAACTCCTGTCGGCTAATTTTTGGGGCCTGTAATGGCCGACAGTTAATTCAGTATCCTGTGAATGACTAATTTTTCAGACTGGAATTTAAAATCAATGGGTCGGTAAACATTCCTCTCAATTGTGGAACAGATGCGGACACATTTTACAGACGTGTGAATGGACCCTATATGTATTTGACATGTATTTACCGGCTGTTGTCAGTTCTGGCTGATTTAGGCCGAGCTACAGTATTACACTAAAACAGAGCAATATTACAAAAAACTAACTACACGATATAACTGTACAAAAAATTTATATAACATATTAGTTATATAACTTATCAGTCCGTAACTTGTCTGGCACAAAGCCAACACATCACTCAAAGAACACCATCCCCACAGTGAAACATGGTGGTGGCAGCATCATGCTGTGGGGATGTTTTTCAGCAGCCGGGACTGGGAAACTGGTCAGAGCTGAGGGAAAGATGGATGGTACTAGATACAGGAATATTCTTTGAGCAAAACCTGCACCACTCTGTGCGTGATTTGAGGGTAAGGCGGAGGTTCAGCTTCCAGCAGGACAATGACCCCAAACACACGGCTACAGCAACACTTGGGTGGTTTAAGGGGAAACATAAATGTGTTGGAATGGCCTAGTCAAAGCCCATATCTTAATCCAATAGAAAATCTGTGGTCAGACTTAAACATTGCTGTTCACAAGCGCAAACCATCAAATTGGAAGGAGCAGAATCAGTATTGCAAGGAGGAATGGGCAAAAATCCCAGTGGTAAGATGCGGCAACTGCTCATAGAGACTTATCCAAAGCGACTTGGAGCTTTGATTGCCGCAAAAGGTGGCTCTACAAAGTATTGACTTTAGGGGGGTGAATAGTTCTGCACATTGACCTTTTCTGTTATTTTGTCCTATTAGTTGTATGCTTTACAATTAACCAATTTAAAAGAAGGTCTAAGTGGGCATGTTCTACAAATTACATGATGGAAATCCTCAAACAATCCATGTTAATTCCAGGGGGTGAGTCAACAAAAAAAAGAACAAAGTCAAGGGGGGTGAATACTTTTGCTTAGCACTGTATACATTACAGAGTGTTGGCAAAACATACAAAAGTTATTTACGTATGTACCTGGGCATTTTTCGTCCCGGATTCTTTTTATGAAATGGGGCTGTCTTTGCTTCATGTCTGACCATTTTTTTATAATGGCCAGACGGCGGTGTGTGCGACCCATTTTGCTCCACATTTCATAGGCCAACTGCCGCACTATCCTCTGTTTCTCGGCGTGGGACCAGGTGCGGTCGTAGCCCCAACCCAACATCTGCTGCAAGAGAAAAATGCAAGCATATAATCCCAATTTTTAACGGTAATAGTATTAAAAATAATTTAATCAAGTAAACGACAAAAAGTATTTAATACTTTGAGGTGGAAATATTAGATTTAGGCCGCATGCACCGCCAGTATTTGATGGTTCATTTACAGTTACCCAGGGTGCATCCCGGGTAGACGAACCAGTTGTACACTCCATACCGTACCGTCACTTTACTAGACAGGTACATCTCTGTTTAGCTGGACAGTATCTGATAGCTCAGACCCCACCCACATACAGTCATAATACAATCCCTTCTTCTAACCGTAACAGTAAGGCCGCATGCACACGGGCGTGTTTTTTCAAAACTACGGACCGTACAAACCCGTCCTGCCATCCTGCATCATTGGTTGCTATGACGACGTGCGCTTCCAGGCCATCACCGCTGTACTGTGATACACTTGTATGATCTATACAAGTGTATTACTGTACAGTGGTGGCGGCAAGAAGCGCACAGCGTCATAGCAAGTTAGCATTAGCAACCAATGACGCCGTGCGCTTGGCCACTCTGCAGGGTAACCAAACATAGAGGGTGTGATGTCACAGGAATACTTAGTGCAAAAATCAATAATATCTAGTGAGACCTTATAAAATGTGAAGTTTTGTGCACTTAAGAAAAATTTGAATTGCAGAAGGCCGCACTGGCGATTTTTTTATAACACTCTTTATGCATATAAAGCGATTGTTCAGACATGCAGATGAAATGTAATCAAATACACTACTTTAATGTAAGAATACTTACAGTCACCAGGAGTTCTTCCTCTTCCTCGTTGAACTTCGCTCCAACCATCGCATCCATCTAATTGCTAGTCGGTGCAAACCAGTTGCTGTAGGCCACACCTTCAGAACACATGTGCTCTTGCGATTAATATTTTGCCGAAATTTCGCTGATAAATAAATAATGCTTGTCGATCATAAAATCGTTTAATACTTCTGGTATGTCAGTGTCCATGTTGTGGGACTATGTGTGCGCATCTACTAAGTATTTTGTGGCTGCAAATATGACCTGGAGGTTTCTCATGTTCGCATGCCATGAAAATGAATGGGACCCGCCGCGAACCTGCGGTTTGTGAATGTGTTCGCGAACTGTCCCATCAGATGTTCGTCCATCACTACTCCTGTGTGACGTTTCCACATCTCAAATACCTTTTTTAATTTTTTGGCGCATACACTTCCAAATCCTACGCTACTGTACGTGTGACATATTTCCAAGCATATATAACATTTAATATGAAGAAAGCGAGCAGTAAGGGATGGGGAAGTGGCCGTGATGCTGATGGTGCATGCAGAGGCCGTGTCTCTGGGCATGTTGAAACTGTGCATGCTGCCAGAGCACAAGAAAAACAATCATCCACGATACCTAGCTTCATGTCCCAGTTTGCAGGGCGGGACAGGACACCACTCTTGAAGTCAGACCAGTGCGACCAGGTGGTCGGTTGGATTGCAGCAGATAATGCTTCCAGTTGGTTAAGCACCACCCTGTCTTCCACCAAGTCCAGTCTCAGTAGCCAAGAGTCTGGTCAACAGAATCCTCACCCTGATCCTCCTTCCTCCCACCATGTAGAGGCAAACAAGTGATCCCACAATTGGATAATCCAATGACCTCTTTTCATCACCATTCCTTGATTTGGCCCTCTCGCCAAGCATGCTTGAAGAGGAACATGAGATCTTGTGCCCTGAATCCCAAACTCTTGAACATATACAGTCACAAGAAGATGATGATGGGGAACGGCAATTACTGTTTAATGAGGTAGATGATGATGAGACACAGTTGCCAATAAGTCAACGGCAATTACTGTCTCAAGAGGTTGATGAAGAGGATGAGATAGAGTTGTCAATCACTGAGGTTATGGTTAGGTCAACAAGTCAGGAGGATGAGCAGAGTGAGAAAGTGGAAGAGGAGGTGGTGGACGATGAAGTCACTGACCCAGCCTGGGTAGGTGGAAAGCCAAGCGATGACAGCAGTAGAGAGGGGGAGGGATCTCCAGCACAGCAACAGGCTGTAAGAGGCAGTGGGGTGGCAAAAGGGAGAAGGTGGGCCACACCAAACAGGCCCGCAACTGTTCCACGGAGCACCCCCTTGCAGAAATCTCCCTTGCCAAGGGGTAGGTGTTCTGCAGTATGGCACTTTTTTGAGGAAGGTGTGGACGACAAAAGAATAATAGTTTGCAACCTGTGCTGTAACAAAATGAGCCAGGGCGTGAACACTAGCAATCTCACTACCGCCAACATGATCTGCCACATGGCATCCAAGCACTGTAATAATTGGGACGAACGCCTAGGTCCACAATCTGTGTCTGCGGGTCAAACCACTGCCTCCTTTTCCCCTATGTTATGTGCTGGCCAATCCCCTGTTGAAGGTGCAGGGCGGGAGGACCTTCACAAGCACCATCAGCGACCACATCCACTTCCGTGTCCCAGCGCAGCATCCAAATGTCCTAACCCCAGGCCTTTGAACGCAAGCTCAAATACCCGGCCACCCACCCACACGCTATAGAACTAAATGTGCAGCTTTCAAATTACTGGCCCTGGAAATGTTGCCATTTAGGCTTGTTGAAACTGAGGCCTTCCGCACCCTGATGTCTGCGGCCGTCCCTTGTTACGCAGTCCCCAGCCGCCACTATTTTTCAAGGTGTGCTGTGCCCTCCTTACAGCAACATGTGTCCCATAACATCACACGTGACCAACGCAGTTACTGAGAAGGTCCACTTAACCCAGGACACATGGACAAGTGCATTCAACTCGTACCATGGGATGGCAGAGGTGCTACAACGCCAAGGATTGCGGACCCTACGTCGATCAGGGTTTCCGCCAGCACCTACGTTAGTGGCTCCAACCCTCCTCCTCCTCCACTTCCACCTCCGAATTATCCATGTGCAGCACCAGTCAGCCATGAGTCAGTAGCTGGAAGCAGTGTAGCACTGCAGTGGGGAAGCGGCAACAGGCCGCACTGAAGCTGATATGCTTAGGGGACAAACAGCACACCGCCGCAGAGATGTGGCAGAGGGTAAGAGACCAGACTGATCTGTAGCTCTCACCACTCAACGTAGAACCAGGCATGGTTGTGTCTGATAATGGCTGTAACTTGGTGGCGGCTTAGGAGCTCGGCAAAGCTCACACACATCCCATGCCTAGCCCACGTCTTAAACTTAGTGGTTCAGCGGTCTCTTAACCACCTCAGCCCCTTTAGCTTAAACACCCTTAATGACCAGGCCACTTTTTACATGTCACGGATGGTGTACAGGAAACAAGACAATACCATATAACAATGTCTCTCTGGATCCACAACTAAGGAACAAAGGGAGACCCCTGCAATAGACCTGCCGCTCTCCCTCACTGCTCAGCCTATGCGAACACCCCAAAGGTGGATGGGCGCATATCCACGTTCCTCGGCTATCTATTACCTGAAGACCCTACAATAGTGAGGGGACACGACCACCGGCTCCCTACACTGACACGGAGGGAGTCAGGGTCACCTGGATCCAGAAAAGAGAAAATCATAAATACATAAACAGCACTTAACTTGCAGACGACTGACGACTGAGGACTGGGAACTGGGAACTGGGAACTGGGAACAGCATGCACATACACTCCAGGAAGTTGTATCAGCCGCACACTACTGCATTATGGGGAGGAATTTAAAGGGCAGCAATCAGTCCGACTGCATGACAGCTGAGATAGACTAACGAGATGAGAAACTAAACCAAAACAAAGAAATTCAAGGAGGAGGATCTGAAAATCTCCTGTGAGCGCTTCTCAACTGTCTGGCTGTGACAGTACCCCTCCCTCTAGGAGTGGACTCCGGACACTCAGAGCCCACCTTCTCAGGATGGGACCTATGGAAAGCCCTGATGAGACGAGAGGCCTTAATGTCCGTCACTGAGACCCACATCCTCTCCTCCGGACCATAACCCTCCCAATGAACGAGGTACTGGAGGGAACCGCGGACAAGACGAGAATCCACAATCCTAGAGACCTGAAATTCAAGATTTCCATCAACCATAATCGGAGGAGGAGGCAAAGGCGAGGGTACAATAGGTTGAACATAAGGTTTCAATAAGGACTTATGAAAAACATTATGGATCTTCCAAGTCTGAGGAAGATCAAGACGGTAGGCAACAGGATTGATGACAGACAGGATCTTGTAAGGCCCAATAAACCTAGGACCCAACTTCCAGGAGGGAACCTTTAATTTGATATTCTTGGTAGACAACCACACCAGATCACCAACATTCAGGTCCGGACCAGGCACACGTCTCTTATCCGCCACACGCTTATATCTCTCACTCATGCTCTTTAGATTATCCTGAATCTTTTGCCAAATAGATGACAAAGACGAGGAGAATCTGTCCTCATCAGGCAAACCAGAAGAGCCCTCTCCCGAGAAAGTCCCAAACTGCGGATGAAACCCATATGCACCAAAAAATGGTGACTTATCAGCGGACTCCTGACGACGGTTATTTAAAGCAAACTCAGCAAGGGACAAAAAAGAACACCAATCCTCCTGATTCTCCGCCACAAAACAGCGCAGATAAGTCTCCAGATTCTGATTGACGCGCTCTGTCTGGCCATTCGACTGCGGATGGAAAGCAGAAGAGAATGACAACCGAACCCCCAAGCGAGAACAGAAAGCCTTCCAGAATCTGGAAACAAACTGCGTGCCCCTATCAGAGACTATGTCTGAAGGAATCCCATGCAATTTGACAATGTGGTCAATAAATGCCTGCGCCAGCGTCTTAGCATTGGGCAAACCAGGAAAAGGGATAAAATGCACCATTTTTCTAAAACGGTCCACCACCACCAGAATCACAGACTTCCCCGAGGAACGAGGCAAGTCCGTTATGAAGTCCATGGACAGATGTGTCCAAGGACGGGAAGGAATGGGCAAAGGAAGGAGAGGACCTGATGGCCGTGAATGAGGGACCTTGGCACGAGTGCAAGTCTCGCAAGCTGCCACAAAACCCTCAACCGACTTACAAAGCGCAGGCCACCAGAATCTCCGAGCAATGAGATCCAGTGTGGCTCTTGCCCCCGGGTGCCCAGCAAGGACCGTATCGTGGTGTTCTTTAAAAATCTTGTGTCTCAAAGCGAGAGGCACAAACAACCTCCCAGGAGGACAAAGATCAGGAGCTTCTGACTGGGCTGCCTGCACCTCTGCCTCCAATTCAGGAAAAAGAGCAGAGACCACCACACCTTCAGCCAAAATGGGACCCGGGTCTTCAAAATTCCCACCTCCCGGAAAACAACGTGACAGGGCATCTGCCTTCACATTCTTAACCCCAGGGCGGAACGTAACAACAAAATTAAACCTTGAAAAGAACAAAGACCATCTGGCCTGTCTCGGGTTCAGACGCTTGGCTGACTCCAAGTAGGCCAGATTTTTATGGTCAGTAAACACGGTAATAGGGTGTCTGGCTCCCTCTAGTCAATGGCGCCATTCCTCAAAAGCCAACTTGATGGCTAACAATTCCCTATCTCCCACATCATAATTTCTCTCTGCGGAGGAGAGTTTCTTTGAGAAAAAGGCACACGGTTGCCATTTGGCAGGAGAGGAACCCTGAGACAAGACCGCACCCACCCCTACCTCAGAAGCATCAACCTCAACTATGAAGGGTAACGAAATATCAGGTTGTACTAGGATGGGAGCGGAAGCAAAACTCTCCTTGATATTAGAAAAGGCCTTACGCGCCTCTACCGACCAGGAAGAAAAATGTACCCCCTTTCTGGTCATATCAGTGAGTGGTTTAACAACAGAGGAATAATTCAAAATAAATTTCCTGTAATAATTAGCAAAGCCCAAAAAACGCATCAGCGCCTTCTGATTCTCAGGAAGCTCCCACTCAAGCACAGCGCGGACCTTCTCGGGGTCCATGCGAAAACCAGAAGCGGAGACAAGAAACCCCAGAAATTGGATCTCTGGAACCGCAAACACACATTTTTCCAGTTTCGCGTATAATTTATCCTCCCGCAGGATGAGCAAGACCTGACGTAAGTGTTCCTTATGAGTCTTGAAATCAGGAGAAAAAATCAAAATGTCATCCAAATACACTAATACAAATTTTCCCATTAAATGATAAAAAATGCTGTTGACGAAATGCTGAAAAACGGCTGGGGCATTCATCAAACCAAAAGGCATAACCAAATTCTCAAAATGGCCCTCAGGGGTATTGAAAGCCGTCTTCCATTCGTCTCCTTCTCTGACCCTAACCAGGTTGTATGCCCCTCTTAGGTCTAATTTGGAAAAGACTTTAGCCCCAACAACCTGGTTAAACAGGTTCGGGATCAGAGGAAGCGGATAAGGATCACGAATAGTGATACTGTTCAGCTCCCTGAAATCCAGACAAGGTCTTAAAGAACCATCTTTTTTCTTAACAAAGAAAAAACCAGCGGCAACAGGTGACTTCGAGGGTCGTATGTGTCCTTTTCTCAGACTCTCAGAGATATAAGCACGCATAGCGACCCTCTCAGGTTGGGAGAGATTGTATAAACGAGATTTAGGCAGCTTGGCGCCTGGGATGAGATTAATAGGGCAATCGTACTCCCTGTGCGGAGGTAAACCCTGAACTCCACTCTCAGAGAAGACATCCAAAAATTCAGAGAGGAAAGGTGGTACAGTCTTAGTAGAAACCTCAGAAACAGATGTTATGAGGCAATTCTCTCTGCAAAAGTTACTCCAACCATTTATTTTCCTCGCTTGCCAATCAATGGTGGGGTTATGTTTAGTGAGCCAGGGTAGCCCCAACACTAGAGGAGTAGGCAAACCGCTAAGGACGAAACATGACACATCCTTAACATGAGCATCACTCACAATTAAACGGATATTGTGAACTATGCCCTTTAATGATTTCTGAGAAAGTGGAGCTGAATCAATAGCAAAAACAGGAATATCTTTTCCCAAAGTGCATACCTGGAAACCATGAGTTATTGAAAATTAATTATCAATGAGGTTGACAGCTGCTCCACTATCCACAAAAATCTCACAAAAAATGCTCTTGCTCTCTAGCGCCACCGTAGCAGACAGGACAAAACGGGAACTACAAGCAAAAGGGAAACCTTCAATTTCCGCCTCAACCCTGCCAATAGTAACAGACGGAACATTTTTAAAAGATTTTTTCCTTTTTGTCTCTTTATTACTCCCAGAAAACTGCCTGAATCTCCTAGAGGGACAAACATTTGCCAGATGATTTATACCTCCACAACAAAAACAAACCCTCCCCTGCGGGCTGAATCTTCTATTGTCAGAGGCAATCAACCCCAGCTGCATGGGCTCCTGCTCAGAAGGGGCTGACAGCGACTGAGACCCCTGTGCACAGAATGAGACCGCTGCACTGTCCCGGGACTGAGTATGACAGGAAGGAGAGATCTCTCCTCTCTCTCTAAGACGCCTGTCAATACGAACAGCCTGAGACATAGCAGAATACAAGGAGGTAGGTCTTTCATGAAAGGCAAATGCATCTCTCAATCCCTCTGAAAGACCATAGCAAAATTGACTTCGGAGTGCAGCATCATTCCAACCCGTATCTGCTGCCCATCTCAGAAATTCTGAGCAGTATATCTCTGCGGATTGTTTACCCTGGCATAACAGACGTAGTCTAGACTCAGCCAGAGCAATACGATCCGGATCATCATATATCTGACCCAGGGCTAAAAAGAATTCATCCACTGAACGGAGGGGCCGTGCCCCCTCCGGCAGCGAAAAGGCCCAGGACTGAGCGTTACCCCTGAGCAGCGATATAATGATCCCCACCCTCCGTTCTTCATCACCAGAAGAATGAGGAAGAAGGCGAAAATGGAGTTTGCAAGCCTCTCTAAAACGCACAAAATTCTCACTACCCCCGGGAACGTATCCGGGAGCGAGATCTTAGGCTCAGCACAAACTCCATGAACGCAAGCTGAACCGGTCACTTGAAACTGAGAAAAAGTCTTACGGAGATCAGCTACCTCCAAAGAAAGACCCTGAAAGCGTTCAGCCAAAAGTGAAACCGGATCCATGCTTGAGACGGTTTTGGCGGCTGATAATGTCACGGATGGTGTACAGGAAACAAGACAATACCATATAACAATGTCTCTCTGGATCCACAACTAAGGAACAAAGGGAGACCCCTGCAATAGACCTGCCGCTCTCCCTCACTGCTCAGCCTATGCGAACACCCCAAAGGTGGATGGGCGCATATTCACGTTCCTCGGCTATCTATTACCTGAAGACCCTACAATAGTGAGGGGACACGACCACCGGCTCCCTACACTGACACGGAGGGAGTCAGGGTCACCTGGATCCAGAAAAGAGAAAATCATAAATACATAAACAGCACTTAACTTACTGACGACTGAGGACTGGGAACTGGGAACTGGGAACTGGGAACTGGGAACAGCATGCACACACACTCCAGGAAGTTGTATCAGCCGAACACTACTGCATTATGGGGAGGAATTTAAAGGGCAGCAATCAGTCCGACTGCATGACAGCTGAGATAGACTAACGAGATGAGAAACTAAACCAAAACAAAGAAATTCAAGGAGGAGGATCTGAAAAGCTCCTGTGAGCGCTTCTCAACTGTCTGGCTGTGACATTACACTTCTAAACTACACTACTTTGACCGTTTATTGCTCGGTCATGCAACTTACCACCCAAATGAATTTTACCTGCTTTTCTTCTCACCAATAGAGCTTTCATTTGGTGGTATTTCCTTGCTGCTGACATTTTTACTTTTTTTGTTATTAATCGAAATTTAACAATTTTTGTGCAAAAAAATGACATTTTTCATTTTCAGTTGTAAAATTTTGCAAAAAAAACGACATCCATATATAAATTTTTCTCTAAATTTATTGTTCTACATGTCTTTGATAAAAAAAATGTTTGGGTAAAAAAAAAAATGGTTTGGGTAAAAGTTATAGCGTTTACAAACTATGGTGCAAAAATGTGAATTTCCGCTTTTTGAAGCAGCTCTGACTTTCTGAGCACCTGTCATGTTTCCTGAGGTTCTACAATGGCCAGACAGTACAAACACCCCACAAATGACCCCATTTCGGAAAGTAGACACCCTAAGGTATTCGCTGATGGGCATAGTGAGTTCATAGAACTTTTATTTTTTGTCACAAGTTAGCGGAAAATGATGATTTTTTTTTTCTTACAAAGTCTCATATTCCACTAACTTGTGACAAAAAATAAAAACTTCAATGAACTCACTATGCCCATCATGAAATACCTTGGGGTGTCTTCTTTCCAAAATGGGGTCACTTGTGGGGTAGTTATACTGCCCTGGCATTTTAGGGGCCCAAATGCGTGCGAAGTAGTTTGAAATCAAAATCTGTAAAAAATGGCCGGTGAAATCCGAAAGGTGCTCTTTGGAATGTGGGCCCCTTTGCCTACCTAGGCTGCAAAAAAGTGTCACACATGTGGTATTGCCGTACTCAGGAGATGTTGGGCAATGTGTTTTGGGGTGTCATTTTACATATACCCATGCTGGGTGAGAGAAATATCTTGGCAAAAGACAACTTTTCCCATTTTTTTATACAAAGTTGGCATTTGACCAAGATATTTATCTCACCCAGCATGGGTATATGTAAAATGACACCCCAAAACACATTGCCCAACTTCTCCTGAGTACGGCGATACCACATGTGTGACACTTTTTTGCAGCCTAGGTGGGCAAAGGGGCCCACATTCCAAAGAGCACCTTTAGGATTTCACCGGCCATTTTTTACAGATTCTGATTTCAAACTACTTACCACACATTAGGGCCCCTAGAATGCCAGGGCAGTATAACTACCCCACAAGTGACCCCATTTTGGAAAGAAGACACCCCAAGTTCCTAGAATTTTTTATTTTTTGTCACAAGTTAGCAGAAAATTATGATTTTTTTTTTCTTACAAAGTCTCATATTCCACTAACTTGTGACAAAAAATAAAAACTTCCATGAACTCACTATGCCCATCACGAAATACCTGGGGGTGTCTTCTTTCCAAAATGGGGTCACTTGTGGGCTAGTTACACAGGGTCATAGCCAGACGACCCTCAGTAGTGATGAGCCTCCCGCCCATATTCGATTTTGCGATATTTTGCAAATATTCAATTGAATATTCGTCTTATATTCGTCAAAATCGAATATTCGTCATTATTCTATTTATCACAATTAATATGCGATTTAATTATTCGCGTATTGTGATTTTAACTGTATAAGGCAACTTTCCTATTGGTTTGCTAATGGCTATATGTGTATTTTACGAATATTTTCTATATTGCTATATATTCTTGTTTTAGAATATAACGAATATTCTAAAAAACGAAGTTATAGCAATATAGCGATTATTCGTAAAATACACATATAGACTGCAATTTAACAAATATAGTGCTATAATCATTTTTTTATAGTCTAATTTTTTTTGTCTCTTCTGAACTTCAGATTTGGAAAAAATTTACACTATATGAAAAAATACTATAGCACTATATTAGCTACTGTAAATTGCAGTCTATATGTGTATTTTACGAATATTCGCTCTATTGATATATATTTTTGTTTTAGAATATCACGAATATTCTAAAAAAACAAAGTTATAGCAATATAGCGAATATATTCGTTATTTAGAATATTTGTCTTTTTTTTAAATCTGTACTGTTATTCCACTTTGGCATACTCCTCCCAGACAAGAGTCCCCGTCACCATAGGAACGCCTGTGTGTTAGAATATACCATATAATCTGAGTTTTCACGATCTCAGGGAAAACTCAGATCCGATGGTATTTTCTAACCCACAGGCGTTCCCATGGTGACAGGGACACTTGTCGGGGAGGAGTATGCCGAAGTTGATTAACAGTACACATTGAAAAAAAAAATATATATATATATATTCTAAATAACAAATATATTCACTATATTGCTATATATTTGTTTTTTCGAATATTCGTGGATATTCCAATTAAAAGAATATATGGCAATATTCGGCCGATCTCTAATAGTTTGATAAACGAAAATTTGGCTAGACGGGCTTAGACGATTACCTCGGTCAGGCAGGCCAAGCAGGAAGAAGCACTAGTATGGCAATGGCCGGGTGCAATAATCAAAATTGTGATTTTGATTTTTTTTCCGAATAATATTCGATTTATTATATTTGTTTATAGTTTAAATTTTTTAGCTACATTAGACAATTACGCCACTTACACATGAACGTATGCCCTTCGAGACATACGGTCCATGAGCATACTATATGTCCTGGAGCGGCATACAACGTGCGCGCGAGAGCGCACAGCATCATAGGTTACTATGCCACTAATGTATATTAACCATAGGTTACTATTGATGCTGTGCGCATCAGCCACCCACAGAACACAGGACTATACTCTGTGACAGAGTGTCTGGAGAAGTAGTGGACGGGGTCTATGTGTGCCCAAGATTCCTCACTTCTGTCATTTAAAAGCAACCAGGGAAATGTTCAGGAGAGGTCTCTGCAATTCGGGTCTGCATAAAACCTGTTTTTAGGGCCTGTGTTGCTGGAGTGGGGAGAGAAGGGTGGGCCCCACTCCATCCAGACAGTCCGGGTTTTGGGCTGTCAGGTAATTACTCCTCAGGTGTGCTAGCCTGATATAAGGCTGAGAATGCAGACACAGCTCTCAGCCTGGGAACAGGTTACCTGCATGCAGCCTGTGAGAGCACTTCAAGAGGTACGGACTTTGCTATTTTGTTTGGGTGCTTGGTATTAGGCCGGCACTTGGTCAGGGAGGTTTCATGCTGTATAGTTAGAGCTGGACAGGCTTAGGATTTTTGTTTGTTATATTTTATGTTCTGTACCTCAACCTGACAATAAAACTGGCTGAGGTCAGTTAAACGAAGTTCCTGCCGTGTGGACTGTAACTGCTTCGGTGTGCCTGCTAAACTGTGCCTGTCTACCCAGGAGACGACAGCCCCGCTACCTAATCCCTTACAACTCCCACAGGCGGACGATGCGGAGAGTATCATATGTGTGCCTTCGGGACATATGGCTTGCTCATGGACCGTATGTCTCGAAGGGCACACGGTCGTGTGCAAGTGGCGTAAGTGTCTAAAGTAGCAAAAAAATGAAACTACCCAAAAAAATAACATTAAACTGTATCCGAACTATCTCTAATCCAAAAAACACTACAGGGTGGGCCATTTATATGGATACACCTTAATAAAATGGGAATGGTTGGTGATATTAACTTCCTGTTTGTGGCACATTAGTATATGTGAGGGGGGAAACTTTTCAAGATGGGTGGTGACCATGGCGGCCATTTTGAAGTTGGCCATTTTGAATCCAACTTTTGTTTTTTCAATAGGAAGAGGGTCATGTGACACATCAAACTTATTGGAAATTTCACAAGAAAAACAATGGTGTGCTTGGTTTTAACGTAACTTTATTCTTTCATGAGTTATTTACAAGTTTCTGACCACTTATAAAATGTGTTCAATGTGCTGCCCATTGTGTTGGATTGTCAATGCAACCCTCTTCTCCCACTCTTCACACACTGATAGCAACACCGCAGGAGAAATGCTAGAACAGGCTTCCAGTATCCGTAGTTTCAGGTGCTGCACATCTCGTATCTTCACAGCATAGACGATTGCCTTCAGATGATACGAGATGTGCAGCACCTGAAACTACGGATACTGGAAGCCTGTGCTAGCATTTCTCCTGCGGTGTTGCTATCAGCGACCCCATTGTAGAAACTACACCCCTCAAGTTACTTAAAACCGATTTTACAAACGTTGTTAACCCTTTAGGCGTTCCAGAAGAATTAAAAGAAAATGGAGATCAAATTTTAAAATTTTACTTTTTTGGCGGATTTTCCATTTGAATCCAATTTTTTCTTTAACACATCGATGGTTAACAGCCAAACAAAACTCAATATTTATTACCCAGATTCTGTGGTTTACAGAAACACCTCACATGTGGTCATAAACTGCTGTATGGGCACACGGCAGGGCGCAGAAGAAAAGGAGCGCCACATGGTTTTTAGATGCCATGTCCCATTTGAAGCCCCCCTGATGCACACTTGCAGTAGAAACTCCCAAGAAGTGACCCCATTTTGAAAACTAGGGGATAAAGTGCCAGTTTTATTGGTACTATTTTTGGGCACATATGTTTTTTTTATCATTCATTATAACACTTTATCGGGCAAGGTGACCAAAAAATTGGTTGTTTTAGCACAGTTTTTATTTAGTTATTTTTACAGAATTCGCCTGAGGGGTTCGGTCAAGTGACATTTTTATAGAGCAGATCGTTACGGATGTGGCGATACCTAATATGTATACTTTTTCTTATTTATTTAAGTTTTACACAATAATAGCATTTTTGAAACAAAAAAATTATGTTTTAATGTGTCCATGTTCTGAGAGCTATAGTTATTTTATTTTTTTCCGGGATGAGGTGACGGTTTTATTTTGTGGGACATACGCTTTTTTGATCACTTGGTGTTGCACTTTTTGCGATGTAAAGTGACAAAAATGGCTTTTTTAGACAGTTTTTTTTTTTTTTTACGGTGTTCACCCGGGGGGTTAGGTCATGTGATATTTTTATAGAGCTGGTTATGGACGCGGCGATACCTAATATGTATATATATTTTTTTTATTTCGCTTTAACATAATAATAGCATTTTTGAAACAAAAAAAAAATGATGTTTTAGTGTCTCCATGTTCTGAGAGCTATAGTTTTTTTTATTTTTTTATTTAAAGATTTTCTTATGTAGGGACTCATTTTTTGTGGGATGAGGTGACGGTTTTATTGGTACCATTTTGTTGGACATACAACTTTTTGATCACTTGGTGTTGCACTTTTTGTAATGTAAGGTGACAAAAATGGCTTTTTTTGACACAGTTTTTATTTTTTATTTTTTACAATGTTCACCCGAGGGGTTAGGTCATGTGATATTTTTATAGAGCTGGTTGTTACAGACACGGAGATACCTAATATGTAAACTTTTTTTTTATTTATTTCACTTTAACACAATAATAGCATTTTTGAAACAAGAAAAAATGATGTTTTAGTGTCTCCATGTTCTGAGAGCTATAGTTTTTTTTTATTTTTTTAGCGAGTTTCTTATGTAGGGGCTCATTTTTTGTGGAATGAGGTGACGGTTTTATTGGTACCATTTTGTGGGACATACGACTTTTTGATCACTTGATGTTGCACTTTTTGTGATGTAAGGTGACAAAAATGGCTTTTTATTTACACAGTTTTTATTTTTTACGGTGTTTCCCCGAGGGGTTAGGTCATGTAATATTTTTATAGAGCTGGTTGTTATGGACATGGCGACACCTAATATGTATGCTTTTTTTATTTATTTCACTTTAACACAATAATAGCATTTTTGAAACAAAAAAAATGATGTTTTAGTGTCTCCATGTTCTGAGAGCTATAGTTTTTTTATTTTATGAGAGATTTTCTTATGTAGGGGCTC
This sequence comes from Bufo bufo, assembly GCF_905171765.1. Lineage (NCBI taxonomy): Eukaryota > Metazoa > Chordata > Amphibia > Anura > Bufonidae > Bufo > Bufo bufo. The sequence goes on from NC_053390.1 coordinate 814,517,953, forward strand.
ATTTTTTGCGGAATGACGTGACGGTTTTATTGGTACCATTTTGTGGGATATATGCCTTGTTGATCACTTGGTGTTGCACTTTTTGTGATGTAAGGTGACAAAAATGGCTTTTTTTGCCACAGTTTTTTTTTTTTATGGTGTTTATCGGACTGGGTCTATCATGTGATATATTTATAGAGCCGACCGTCACGGACGCGGCAATACCAAATATGTATATTTTATTTATTTTTTGCTATTTAAAAAAATATATATTATTCCTTACTTGGGGATTTTTTATTTTACATGTGAAACCTTTTTTTTTATTTTCGTTTTTTAACACTATTTTTTATTTCACACTTTTCATTCCCCATAAAGTCATACAAGACCTCTGGGGGACATTTAACTTCCCTTTTTTTTTCACTGTTGATTTCTACTATGTCAGCCCCAGTTACAGGAGAAATACACCCCCCAGAGAGGCTGTACAGCGCAATACAGTGCTGTACAGCCTCAGAGCAGGGCTGATCGAGGTCTGTGAAAGACCTCACAGCTCCTGCACTCTCCCAGATCACTTGACTGCCGGGCCAGAACAGGAAGCGCATAGCGCTTCCTGCACTGTATACACAGCGATCAAGAAGGCAGGGACACCTGGTGTTGCGGAGCTCCAAGACATACCATCAATATCTCCACTTAAATCCCCTTGTAGCTGAAGAAGCAGGTCAATATCCAAGAGACAATTTCCCCAGTAACTGGACGACACACATTTTGGGAGTCAACTGACTTTACTAGGCATGCGCACCTGGTTTCAAACCCCCAACAGTCTCATTTGCATACAATACATAGATTACTATGGTACAAGGAAAGGTGGGGTCAGAGAATAGCAAGGGCTGATGGGAGGTTGAGGGGGGACACTGCAGCTAGTTTAAACAGGTTTGTTAGTGTCCCTGGGACACTGCCCTGATCTTGGGAAACAATGGAACAGGAAAGTGGGGAAGGGGAAAGGGGTTATACAGACAGTGGAACATAAAATAATATTAAAGGGTCCATCTGTTACATCTGGGCACTGTCCCTGCCTTCTCTAAGGGTTGCCCTGCTGTCACTGACAGGGTGCTTTGATAATATGTGGCGGATCATGCTGGCTCATTTTGGTGTGGCACAGGTTGCAAACTACAATTATTTTGTCACCTGCACTTTCCTCAAAAAAGTGCCATACTGCCGAACACCTACCCCTTACGCAAGGGTGTGCTCCATGGAACTGTTGCAAGCCTGTTCGGTGGTGCCCACCTTCTACCTTTTGCCACCCCACTGCCTCTTCCAGCCTGTTGCAGTGCTGCAGATTCCTCCACCTCTGTACTGCTCTCCTCGCTCGGCTTGTTGCCACCTTCCCAGGTTGGGTCAGTGACCTCGTCGCCCAGAACCTCCTCTTACACTTCTTCACTCTGATCATCCTCCTGATTTGTTGACCTAACCACAACCTCAGGGATTGACAACTATATGTCATCTTCTTCCTCTTGCTCTTGAGACAGTAATTGCGGTTGAGTCATTGGCAACTGTGTCTCATCATCATCCACCTCATTAAACACCAATTTCCATTCCCCAGCGTCATGTTCTTGTGACTCTGGATGCTCAAGAGGTTGGGAATCGGGGCACAAGATCTCAGGTCCCTCTTCAAGCGTGCTTGGGGAGAGGGCCAAATCAATTAATGTCGATGAAAAGAGGTCCTCGGAATATCTGAGTGTGGGATCACTTGTTTGGCCAGACTGTAAATGGTGGGAGGAAGGATGATCAGGTTGAGGATTGTGTGAACCAGACTTCTGGCTACTGAGACTGGACTTGGTGGAAGACAGGGTGGTGCTTAACTGACTGGAAGGATTATCTGCTGCAATCCAAACGACCACCTGCTCGCACTGGGCTGACTTCAAGAGTGGTGTCCTGTGCCGCCCTGCAAACTGGAACATGAAGCTAGGTATCTTGGATGATTGTTTTTCTTGTGCTCTGGGTGCAGGCACCATCAGCATCACGGCCACTTCCCCGTACCTTAATGCTCGCCTTCTTCATATTAAATGTACTTCTTCATATTAAATTACATGCACGCTTGACACACAAGATGCGGCAAGAATGTCACAGTTTACAGCAAGCACAGTATATGGAAAAAGTGCGTAAAAGTATGGAAAAAGGAAAATAGATTTCACTTATATTTTTACTATCTCTTGTCCTGACACACACACGCTATTGCAGCTCATATGAGACAATTCACTGCAGGGACCATTTATAGGAAAATTATGGATAAATTATGGAAATAATATATTTGTTGTCACTAATATTTTTCCCAATATCTGGGCCTGACACGAAGACGCTATTGCAGCACAGATGTGACAATTCACTGCAGGGACCGTTTATAAGAAAATGATGAATAAATTATAGAAAAAATATATTTGTTGTAACTAATATTTCTCCCAATATATGGGCCTGACACACACACGCTATTGCTGCACAGATGAGACAATTCACTGCAGGGACCGTTTATAGGAAAATTATGAATAAATTCTGGAAAAAATATATTTGTTGTCACTAATATTTTTCCAAATATCTGGCCCTGACACACAGATGCTATTGTAGCGCATATGTGACAATTCACTGCAGGGACTGTTTATAAGAAAATTTTGAAAAATTATGGAAAAAATATAATTGTTTTCGCTAATATTTTTCCCAATAGCTGGCCCTGACGCACAGATGCTATTAGAGCACAGATGTGACAATTCACTGCAGGGACCGTTTATAGGAAAAATGTGGATAAATTATGGAAAAAAATATAATTGTTTTTGCTAATATTTTTCCCAATAGCTGGCCCTGACACACACACCCTATTGCAGCACAGATGTGACAATTCACTGCAGGGACCGTTTATAAGAAAATTTGGATAAATTATGGGAAAAAAAATATTTTTTTCGCTAATATTTTTCCCAATATCTGGGCCTGACACGAAGACGCTATTGCAGCGCAGATGTGACAATTCATTGCAGGGACTGAATCATGTCTGAAAAAAGTTTTTTTTCCCTGCCGTCTGTGTAAGAATTGCAAAACTGTGAAACATCTAATAAAACCCCTATTTGAACTTCATACCCCACAAGGTAAATTTACCATCAGGGACTATATCTCCTGCAACACCAAAGGGGTTATTTATTACATCCAGTGCCCCTGCCACAAAATCTATGTTGGACGTACAAAAAGAGAATTAAAAACCAGGATCAGGGAGCACATCAACAATATCCATAAAAAAGTAGACCATCACCCCCTATCCCGCCACTATGTGGAATTCCATCAAGGGAAGTTCCTGGGATCCAAATTTGGGGGCATAGAGAGAGTTGAACAGGAGAGCAGGGGAGGGGATTACATCAAACTCATGTCTAGAGTGGAAAGTAAATGGATCTTTAGGTACAACAGCCTGGCACCACATGGGTTAAACCAGGAAATATAACTTTTTGCTTTCCAATAAATACACACACTTGAGGACGATTGGATCCATAGGGCAATTATCAATCATCATCAAAGTATATATATACATGGTGTCCTTCGGATTGCTAATGTAATAAAAGAACTATGAACCTAATTGCATCACTATAAACCTATACTGCATAGCGGTCTGGTAACCTGCACGCCTGCTCTTTTGGTTGTTTGTTGACGTGGTTACCTTGGAAACCGAGTCAGCTATTTAACCTCCACGGACACTGATAACAAACTATCCCTGACGAAGGAGCCCGCACGGCCCCGAAACGCGTAGGAAGGTTTTTTGTCCTACGGAGGCTACAGTATTGCCGCAGGTGACGTCACCGACCCGGTTTCTAGGACAACCAAAGTAACCAGCCACCTCGCAGAGCGCTTGCTTCCGGCCGGGGCAGCGCTCACGCTAGAAGGTGAAAGAAGAGCCCACGCCAGGGGCGTAACGATCGCGGTCGCAGGGGGTGCGACTGCGACCGGGCCCGGCGGGGGGAGGGGGCCCGCTGTACTAACATGTAATGAAGAGCTGTGACGGGGCCCGGCATGAAGTACAGTGACAATGCCAGCCCCGTCAGGGCGCTCCATTACACGTTTAATATTATGAGGCAAGGTGGGGGAGGTTTGCGCAGAGAGGGGGAGGAGGAAGAGGGGGGACGCGCGCACTCACTCATATACACTCGGCCCGGCAGTTCTTGTCACTGCCGGGCTGTCTCCAGATCATCAGTGAAGCAGGAGCTCTAGCGCTCCCTCTGCTTGCCGCACATCGCGCTGCTGGCTGTGGGAGGAGCTCTGAAGGCCCGGGAAACTGCCTTCAGTACAGCCAGCAGCGCGATGTGAGTGTGGCAGTGAAACATCAGGGAAGAGGGTAAGTATGTTTTTTTTTTTTTTTGCAGACTGGGGGCAAAGGGGAAGGGGGGGCACAAAAGTGTGCATCTCTACTGAGGGGGCACCTAATCTGTCATAACTACTGTGAGGGGGGCACATATAAAGGCATTACTATGAGGGGGCACATATATCAACTACTGTGAGGGGGGGCACATAATCTGGCATAACCACTGTGAGGGGTACATATGTGGGCATATCTAATGTGAGGGGCACATAATCTAGCATAACCACTGTAGGGGGGCACGTATCTGGTCATTACTGTGAGGGGCAAATAATCTGGCATAACTACTGTGAGTGGGCACATATCTGGTCATAACTACTGTGAGGGGGAACATATCTGGCCATAACTACTGTGAGGGGCACATATCTTGCTATATCCACTGTGAGGGGCACATATCTGGGCATATCCACTGTGAGGGGCACATATCTGGGCATATCCACTGTGAAGGGGGCACATATCTGGGCATAACTACTGTGAAGGGGGCACATATCTGGCATAAATACCGTGAGGGGGCACATATTTGGCATAACTCCTGTTAGGGGGCACATATTTGGCATATCTACTGTTAGGGGGCACATATCTGGGCATAACTACTGTGACAGGAACAAAGGTGGGCTTAATTACTGTGAAAGGCCACAAGGTGGGCATTAGTACTGTGAGGGGCCACAATGTGGGCATTAGTACTGTGTGGTAGCACTTAGGGGAAATGTCCTAAATTACCCTGCTATACATTGGCATAGCTCAGTCTACCAGGCCAGCACAGCGCCCCCTGCTGGTGATTTCACAGGGGCAGTCACCATCCCTTCCTTATGTGATTATTCATTTTTTTCTCTATCACCACAGGGACCTTGTTCTGGATCCAGTGGATATCACGCCGAAGCCAGCGACACCCTGGATGAGGTAGGACCAGATTTTATTAGGACTGGGTTAGTGTAGCCATGCATTGGGCTTAGGGCTCTTTAACACAAGCGGATCCCGTGTGGCTAATCCGCTGCGTGAAAGAGAGCCGAGCCCCGCTCCGGACAGCAGAGACACGTAGCAGTAACATAATTGATAATGCTCTGTGCCTCTCTGTGATCGTTTTGCTACAAACTCACGGTGACAGCTTTATCTCACTGTGATTTTGTAGTAAAAAGGTCACAGAGAGGCACGGAGCGATATCAATCATGTTACTGCTCCGTGTCTCTGCTGTCCGGAATGGAGCTTGGCCCTCATTCACGCAGCGGACTAACCACAAGGGAAAGAGCCCTTCGTAAGAAAATCTGCCGCTTCTTTGTAAAAAGGGGGGGGGGGCCCCGATCCAAAGTTTGCACTGGGGCCCATAACACTCTAGTTACGCCACTGGCCCACGCCAACTCAGAAGGAAGTTTACTACCTAGAATACTCCACAGAAGCAGGATAGGAAAGAAGGTTCCATCAACCGCAAGCAGGACGCACACCAGAGCCAACCCCTTTTCAGGTAGGAATTACACTGGTATCATCCATATGCTCCCAACCTTAGTAGTCTCACCTCATACCCCTCTATTGAGACAGCCGGTGGACGCTGCACTTTGCCGGTAACTGTCTCCCCTCCCCCCACTCTGATCGCGTCCTCAGTCCATCCAGTTCTCTCACCCAGTATCAGTAGCCGCTTAGACTGTATTTCCTGCGCTTATGTCCAGTGCCACCCACGGGTGACACACTGATTTTCACTCTCATTGCAGGGACTGTTTATAGGAAAATTATGAATAAATTATGGAAAAAATATAATTGTTGTCACTAATATTTTTCCCACTATCTGGCCCTCACACACAGACGCTATTGCAGCACAGATGTGACAATTCATTTCAGGGACTGTTTATAGGAAAAAGTTGGATAAATTATGGAAAAAATATAATTGTTTTCGCTAATATTTTTCCCAATATATGGGCCAGACACATAGACGCTATTGTAGCACAGATGTGACAATTCACTGCAGGGACCGTTTATCGGAAAAATATGGATAAATTATGGAAATAATATATTTGTTGTCACTAATATTTTTTCCAATATCTGGACCTGACACGAAGACGCTATTGCAGCACAGATGTGACAATTCACTGCAGGTACCGTTTATAGGAAAAATGTGGATAAATTATGGAAAAATATAATTGTTTTCACTAATATTCTTCCTATCTCTGCCCCTGACACACAGAAGCGTAGGTCACGGACAAATCTAAATTTCCCTCGGGAGCGGGGAAACAGAGAAAAAACAGAGCACACAATAGGGTAGTATGTTCAACCGGATAAGAATGTCAGAGTGAGAAATATCCAAACTCACCTTATAGGGCTGTGCTCCGGCAGGCACAACGCTACTGTAGACTTAGTAGAAATAAGACCTTTAAACCAGGATTGCAGCCGCAGATTTTATGATCTCTTGGCTGGGATGTCCAGTCACCCAAAAGGAATTCGTAGGTAAGGAAAGAAAAGTTCTGCATCGGCGCAAAGTCACTAGTGGAAGCGGTCTTAATAGATAGATTCTTCTTGTTTTAATAAGAAACAACGCGTTTCGGGGATTAGATGAAGGGGAGCCTCTAATCCCCGAAACGCGTTGTTTCTTATTAAAACAAGAAGAATCTATCTATTAAGACCGCTTCCACTAGTGACTTTGCGCCGATGCAGAACTTTTCTTTCCATACCTGACACACAGAAGGTATTGCTGAACAGATGTCACAAGTCACTGCAGACACCCTCTATAGAAAAAGAATTGCAAAGTATGGAATATAAAACCGAAGACTTCTTTTCAAGATTAAAGAGTTTCTGTCATGAGAAATAATGTTATGTAGCTGACTGACGTGAGCGATGTGCTAATGTCAGCAGTACATAACAGTATGCTTTATAACTGCCTGCCTGCCGCCGTTCTCTTAAAATAAAGACTTTTAAAATATGCTAATGAGCCTCTAGGTGCTACTGGAGCATTGCTTCGGCACCTAGAGGCTCGGTCTACTCACCCTTTGGCACGTCCAGGTCCCATTGATTGACTGTCGAGTTTTCCTCAACGTCACATAAATCCTGCGCCGGCGCCGCCCCGTTATGTACTTGGCGCAGTGAGTGAAGGACGCGCTCCTACTGCCGGCTACCTTCCTTTGGCGCAGGCGCAGTGAGGAAGGCGGCACCAGGAGCGCGTCCTTCACTTATTGCGCCTTCGCCAAATACTAAACGGGACGGCGCAGGCGCGGGATTTATGTGACATTGAGGAAAACTCGACAGTCAATCAACAGGACCTGGGCATGCCAAAGGGTGAGTAGACGTAGCCTCTAGGTGCTGCAGCAATGCCCTAATAGCAACAAGAGGCTCATTAGCATATTTTAAAAGTCTTTATTTTAAGAGAACAGCGGCAGGCAGGGAGTTATAAAGCATACTGTTATGTACTCCTGACATTAGCACATCGCTCACATCAGTCAGCTACATACAGTGGCGTCGCCGGGGGGGGCCAGAGGGGGCCACGGCCCCCCTACATCACGCTGTGCCCCCCCCCATGTGCCCCCCCCAACTAAAATGCCCCCCCAAGTGAGCCACCGTAGTCAGGCACAGGGAGATGAGCACTTCCATTGAGCTCATCTCCATAGTAATCTGCCTGTGCTGCGCCGGTGCAGGGGAGGGAGAGGCGTGTCCCTTCCCTTTCCTCTGATAGGCTGCAGGCACTAGGCCGGCAGCCTATCAGAGGCCGGCACAGGCGGCGCGATGATGTCATCCCGCCGCCTGAGCCATACAGCGCAAGACACAGGCCGGAAGAGGCCTGCATCGCATTGCTGACATGGAGGTAAGTATAAGTGTTTTTTTGGTTTTTTTTTACAATAGTTTTACAGGCACACTCTTGTTACTAGCAAATTGGGGGGCTTATTATTGGCACATTGGGGGGGCTTATTACTGGCACATGATGGGGGGCTTATTACTGGCACATGATGGGGGCTTATTACAATACTGGCACATGATGGGGGGCTTATTACTGGCACATGATGGGGGGCATATTACTGGCACATGATGGGGGGGCTTATTACTGGCACATGATGGGGGGCTTATCACTGGCACATGATGGGGGGCTTATTACTGGCACATGATGGGGGGGCTTATTACTGGCACATGACGGGGGGCTTATTACTGGCACATGATGGGGGGGCTTATTACTGGCACATGATGGGGGCTTATTACTGGCACATGATGGGGGGCTTATTACAATACTGGAACATGATGGGGGGGCTTATTACTGGCACATGATGGGGGGTTATTACTGGCACATGATGGAGGGCTCTTGTTACTGGAACATTGGGGGGCTCTTGTTGCTGGAACATTTGGGGGGGCTCTTATCACTGGCACGTGATGGGGGCTGGGCTCTTATTACTGGCATATTGGGGGCCTCTTGTTACTGGCACGTGATGGGGGCACTTATTACTGGCACTTGATGGGGGCACTTATTACTGGCACGTTATTGAGGGCACTTATTACTGGCACGTTATTGAGGGCACTTATTACTGGCACATTATTGGTGGGCACTATAGGGGCATCTACTGAGGCCACAAAGAAGGGGTATTTTATATGGGGGGCTCTGTACAGTAGCATTTTATACTGGGACACATGGTGGGTACTATGGGGAAGGGGGGAGAGGAGTACTATGGAGTCATCTACGGGGGGCACTAAGAAGGGGTATTTTATACTTGCAATTATGGGGGATACTGAGGGCATCTACTGGGGCACGATATATGGGGCATTTTATACTGGTACATTATGGGGGGCACTAGGAGGAAGGGGGGAGAGGAGCACTATGGGGGCATTTACTGGGGGCACTATATAAGGGTATTTTATACTGGCACATTATGGGGGACATTAGTTCAACTAGGGGCATTACAAGGGGGTATTTTTTTGCATTGTCACATTATAAGGAGAATTATTTCTACTGGGGGGGCATTATGGTGGGCTTTATTACTCCCCCATGGTATGACCCCCTAGTAGCAGCACCAGCCTCTCCCTGCTCTGTGACCCCTTTGCCCCTTCTCCAAATCCTTATTATGAAATCTTTCTCATTAGGATAAAACACAACATCAGCTCCGCCGAGCCCCCGGCCAAAGTGTTGAAGTGGTGTCCGAGATCCCCAAGGGCCAAGCCAAGTAATTGTAAGTTTTCATGTGAAATATGTTTATGTTATACACATATAGCATCCACTGTGCACACAATATACAGTATACCTCTACACTGTGCCCCACAATGTACAGTATACCTCTACACTGTGCCACACAATGTACAGTATACCTCTACACTGTGTAGTCTGTTCTATAAGCACCCTTGTTCTGTGGCGGCGGACAGAAAATAATCTGGAAGTACCCCTCCCGAGACCAGGCTCTGGATCCGCCACTGGTCTGGACCGCTCACATTTCTTATAAACCGTAATCCGTATACTCTGACCTTCAGAAATCAGCACTCGCTCGGTAACAACTAACAGGCAGTGCCTGTAGGCTGTAGCCTGGCCCTGTTACCGAAGCTAGCTGAGTGGTGTAAGGTTAAGGTACTAGTAGAGATGAGCGGCCACCTAATCCTGATTTAAAGTTAAATTTACTGCAGGATATGGATTACAGTTTAGAAATGTCAAATGTACACTCCTGTGAGAGGCGGGGAGGGAGATCTGTGGATGACACTGTTATGGAGGGGGAAATGGGGATGACACTGTCATGGGGTGGATCTGTGGATGACACATATAGCATAAGATGCTATATACGGTATGTGTCATCCACAGATCCCCCCCATAGCAGTGTCATCCACAGATCCCCCTACCTATAAGTGTCATCCACAGGCAGCTAGGACATTTCTAAGCATACTTGTGTAAATGTATCGTTGTTATAGCTGCCCCCCCTACTTTTGTCCTGGCCCCCAGTGTGCCCCCCCAAAATTTGAAAGCTAGAGACGCCACTGGCTACATAACATTATTTCTCATGACAGAAAATCTTTAAATTGCTGCCACCACACACAATAGTCCTTAAAAGGACTTTTGGGTCTTTGAAACGTTTTAAAATTGAATAAATTACGATCACAAACTCCCTACAGTATCTGTCCCTTCCTAAGTGCAGCTCTCCCTGACTTGCAATGAGCCGAACCCGCGTTATCGGGTGCTATACAGCACACAATGATGTGTTCCGGCCAGCCAATCACTGTAATGCCAGTAGCCAACATGGCTACTGGCATTACAGTGATGGCAGTACTTACCTGAATGTTTATTGGCTGCTTAGCAGCCGCGAAACGTGCATAGCGATGCTCGAGCCGAACAGGTATTTGGCTGAGCATGCTCGCTCAACACTACTAATTACATCACCGAGAATCATTTTTATTTTTACTTTCAGCCACCATTTTAGGAAAAATGTATTCGTAATCACAAAGCCGAAATTCCTTGCGCTTTGTGGTAATGAATAAATTTTTCCTAAAATGGCTTCTGAAAGAGATTTGGATCAAAGTCCAATTCAGATACTTTGATTTACTCAACACTAGTCCTAGAATCAAAAACATAGAAACATAGAATGTGTCGGCAGATAAGAACCATTTGGCCCATCTAGTCTGCCCAATATACTGAATACTATGGATAGCCCCCGGCCCTATCTTATATGAAGGATGGCCTTATGCCTATCCCATGCATGCTTAAACCCCTTCACTGTATTTGCAGCTACCACTTCTGCAGGAAGGCTATTCCATGCATCCACTACTCTCTCAGTAAAGTAATACTTCCTGATATTACTTTTAAACCTTTGCCCCTCTAATCTAAAACTATGTCCTCTTGTAGCAGTTTTTCTTCTTTTAAATATTCTCTCCTCTTTTACCTTGTTGATTCCCTTTATGTATTTAAAAGTTTCTATCATATGCCCTCTGTCTCGTCTTTCTTCCAAGCTATACATGTTAAGGTCCTTTAACCTTTCCTGGTACGTTTTATCCTGCAATCCATGTACCAGTTTAGTAGCTCTTCTCTGAATTCTCTCCAAAGTATCAATATCCTTCTGGAGATATGGTCTCCAGTACTGAGCACAATACTCCAAATGAGGTCTCACTAGTGCTCTGTAGAGCGGCATGAGCACCTCCCTCTGTCTACTGGTAATGCCTCTCCCTATAGACCCAAGCAAGAATATATACAGAAGCGCAATATCCTTGCACTGGGACATATTGTTACGGCCTATGGGGTGCGCTATGACACTGTTGCTACACATGCGTGTTGCTGTGAGAGCATGCGGTGGCAGTGTCTCGGCCTTCTGGGTGTTTGCCGGGACATGGTTGCCACGCATGCTGTTGCCAGTGGTAACATGTGGATTGGTATGCTTGTGTGTGCACTTCCCCTTTAAGTGGCTTCCTTCCCTTGTCTGGTGTTGGAAGGGTTAGCTCCCTTCCTAGTGTTTTGTGAACACTGGGTTTATGTGTGTGTGGGTGCGGCTGCTTGGGCTATTTAGCCTCTGCTGGATGCCTGAAGCTGTGGGGTACTCCAGCCATGGTGTATGCTGGAGCTATCCTCCTGGTCTTCATATTCCATCTGTCCAGTGAGGGCCACCCTTGTGGTCATAGATGTTTTTATGGTGTCTTATGTTTATTGCAGCTATGGGTGTCCTTGGTCCCTGTGTGGTTTGTGGTGTGTGCTGTGTCCTTAATGCTGGTGTGGACAGCAGCACTTGTGCACGGGTTCCAGTCAGTGTGTCTGTGGCAGGTAAGTGTGTTATAGGTCTCGCTTACCTGCCATCTCTTTAGCTGTATGTGTTCCCCTCTCCTTGCAGCCTGGCCTCAGATAGAGACTCCTGTTCCTCCATGACTGGGATGAACAGGTTGTCTCTCCCCTGCTCCTAAGTGAGGGATTACCAGGGCGACTTAGGGTTTCTAGGTATCCTGAGTATGAGCCGTCCTACCACCGGGGTCCGCTCATACAGTGAGGAGTCAGGGAGAGGATTAGGGACACGGTAGGAGGTGACCTGCTCCCTTATTACTCCTTTTGGCGAGGCTGATCCCCTTTTTCCCTTTGACACCGCACGGTGAGGGGTTTCCCCCACTCCCCGCCGTGACACATATTACTGAAATGCAAGCTGTTTTTTTTATATATTTCAGCCTTTTTACACAAAAAAAGTATTTTGAATCATAAGATTTTGTTAAAGACATAAGCTCTCTCCTTCTGAAAATGTATTTTTAGTATCAAAATAAACTACAATTAGTGCTGAATGAATCACAGTTGACAAAGTGGAATTCGATCCGTATGTTATGAAAAATTTGATTCGCCACGAAGCAAATTTACTCGCGCTTTGTGGTAACTATAGATGAGTGAATTTCTCAAAAATTCGAATTGGCCGTTTCGCCATATTTTCCGAAAAGATTCTCTTTGATCCGAATTTATTCATGGCGAATTACATTAAAAAACGGCTATTTCCGGGCTGCAGAGAGCCTTTATACTGTGCCTTGCAGTAACATGCATAGGAAGTCTGCGAGGTGGCAGTAGTATAAGGAGGCCACCGAGTGGCACAATGACAGAGTCTCGAGGTGGTAGCAATATGAGAAGGCCACCGAGTGGCACAATGACAGAATCTGGAGGTGGCAGTAGGAGCATTGGAGACCACAGAGTGGCAAGGTGACATAGTGTGGAGATGGCAGCAGCATGAGACAATCACAGGGTTAACCGGTGACAGAGTGGAGAGGTAGGTGGTACTACCAGTACATGCTGATGAAGGTGGGTGATAGAAGGACCATTTGGCATCAGATGTGTGGCATCAGGCGGATGGCAGCATCAGAATAGTAGCTGAGGCAGGTAGCCAGAAGAAAGCGGTCTGTTTTGTCAAGGTTTGGGTGAGGCTCTACGGATGATCTAGTCTGATGCATCAGGCAGTGGTGGGTAGAAATCCTAGCTGATCCACGCCTGATTCATCTGGACAAAGGTCAGTTTCTCTACATTTTGGGGGGTAGGCGAGTTCTTCTTGGGGTAACTCTGGCCCCTGCCACACTAAACACCCGCTCTGTTGCCACACTACTGTCCGGTGGCAAGCTGCGGCCACAAATCCAGCTTGACTGCCCAGTAGTCCAGCGGATCTTCGATGACAGCTGACAGGGTGCACTCCAGGTATGCCACCATCTGCTGGTTCAGGTTCTGCTCTATGTCTATGATGAGTAGTTTCTTTACTATGCGGGTGAAGAAAGCTGCTCATCAGCGACTCTAGACTCAAGTTGCTGCTGATGGAGCTGGAACGGCTCCTTCCCCCCCACCCTGGCAGAGGAACCTGAGCGCAGAGGGCCCCTCTGGTCAGACCTGTGAGAAGATGGACGATGGTGCAGATAGGCAGCAGCCAACTGACTACATAGGATGTCATAGGTTAGTATGTCCTCCCTCTCAGTTAGTGTAAAATGGCCTCCATTTTGTACCAGTAGCAAGGGTCCAACAAGGTGGAGAGCCAGAATAGTGATGAGCGGCAGGGGCAATATTCGAATTTGCGATATTTCGCGAATATTTGGGCGAA